>NW_015118077.1:0-10725 GCF_001443285.1 Poecilia latipinna | reverse complement strand
TCTACCACATGAAACCCTAACATTTTACATTGAATGTTATGTTCATTATGTGAACACGTTGAAAGGGTGTGATTACCTTTGCAGGCACAGGTAAGACTTTTGTTTACTCTATCACTCTAAAAGACAAATATAATAGCTGAGACACCAACAGAAGTGAGAAATTACTACTAATTAATTGAATTGAGGCTCCCTCCACTGGAATCTTTTCAGATTTATAGAGTCATCGTCAGTGTAACTGCTAATCTAAACAAACAGTCTCGCTCGCTGACAACATAAAGAATAGGAAAAGTGCTTTTAGAGATTTAACTCTGACGTGTGAGTGAGAAAGAAAAACAGAAACGTATCTCTAATGTGGATGCACTAAAGCAGTGACATCACATTAGATTTGCAGTTTCCAGCACAGCTTGAATTATCATTACCACCATAGCAAGCCGCAGAGCAAAAATCACCAAAGGAGGGATGTGAAGAGTTCAGTCCACCCTTCAATTATCAATGGGGAACTACTTTCTCTGAAAAAGAGATTCCACTCTGCTGAGAGCGCCACAGACGATGATGGAACTCTGCGACAGCTCAATTTAAGCGGCGAGGCGACGCTCCCAGATGTATATTTTGTGAGCTGCGTGGGCATATCAATCCTCGGCTTGTGCACTTGCTTGGGTGTTAGTCGGGCTTCCCACTATGGCAGCATTTCTGCTCTGCTCATACAGCAAAATCAGCAAATGACAGTTTAATTTCAAAGTTGGTTTAGGTTTTGTAACACTGTGACTGCTAATGCAAAATACTGTATGCTGATTGATGCAAATATGTTGTCAGACGAAAATATTAATGTTACTTGATATTTTCACATTTGTGAAAAACTAACAGTTCGTTTTATTTTACTGGGATTTCATGTCAAAGATCAACACAAAGTGGTATATGATTGTGAAGTGTGGGGGCGGTGGGTTAAACATGGTTTTCAACATTGTTTGCAAATAAATCCTGAAAACAGTGACACACATTTGTGTTCAGGCCACCCAAATCAACACTTGTGTTGGTTTATCACATAAAATCCCAATAAAATACATTGAAGTTTGTAGTTATAATTTGGCAAATTGCTAAAAAAACAATAAAAGTTGCAGGAAGTCTGTGTTCATGTCTCAGGAAGATGGACTTTTCCCCCCCTTTCTTATTCTATTATTGTAAATAATAATATCTCTCATAACAATACATGTTTTTATTACTAAATGAATCTTTTTCTTACTATAAATACCTGAATGCATATCTTTGTTTACTCTTGCTCTCTCAGTCTTATGTGTTTGTGCTGTAGCGTGTCCAACTATTACATAACCAGAAAAAGTCAGTGATCTACACATAAATCACCTTGGAGTGATTTATGTGGAAAAAAAAAATCCCACACCAAAAACAAAATGTATCCTTTGAGAATTTACTTGCCAGTAGTTTGTTCCATGTCACCTTGATATTGATTGGATGGATGTCAGTGTGAAATTGTTGGCCAGCTTTGAGAGAAACAGTTCCCTCAGAGGAATTTGGCCCAGCTAAGAAGAAGCTCAGAAGCTTTTTTGGACTCCCCTAGATTTAAGAACTTCAAAAGAATAAATACAAATATAAATAGTACATTTTCAAAGAAAAAAAAAACATCTGAACCACACGAGATTGAACATGATGCATTAGAATAATTCTATTTGATCTTTATTGCATCATTTTATCTAACGTATATTTATGCGTTCAAAAAGTTATCTGAGTCCATCGAATCCTTAAGGACCAAATAGATGTCCCAGTTAAGTTTCTACTTATTTTAGTGAATACTAGCTACTTTCAAGTGATCATTGGTTAAAAGTATGATAACCTATAAATATTTATAATCGGTTCATCTGATTATAAAAACTAAAATCAGTTATTTCGTCTGAAGCATTAACTTTTACCTTTTCACTGAGTAAACAGTTGTACATACAAAGAAGAACATGGGATGCCTTTAATATTCTCCAGAAGTATGTTTTTTTTAACAAAATAAAATCAATATTGGAGAACATTTCACTAGAAAGAATTATAAGATCGGAAAATGCTGATCGGCTCATAGCTTGCTGCTGATTTAGGAAAAACTTGAGAAAATAAAAGAAAAAGTTTCTCAACGCCAGAATGATCATCATTAAATATTACTTAAGTTATAGTAATCAATGCTGCCCTAAAGTTGTTATTATTACTTTATGGCAAAATTTATGACAAAGTCATTTTCAAAGGGAAGACAATTAAGGAAAGTTAAGGTTGGAAGCTTCTGACACACCAGATAGCATACTAGCCCTTAATTCAAGAAATAATTCAGCAAATTTAAAATGAGACATTTTAATTCTTAAAACTGAAAAAGCTCACTTTGAATGTTCTCACAATGATTTACCTGTCAGTATTTTTCCTTCTTTCAGGGATCCAAACCAGCCAGTTCCTCAAGACACCAAGTTCATCCACACAAAGCCCAATCGCTTTGAAGAAGTTGCTTGGTCTAAATACACCCCCAAAGAGCAACTGTACCTCCACATCGGCCTCAAGCCGCGTGTCAGAGACCACTACCGCGCCACCAAGATCTCCTTCTGGCTCCAGCTCGTTCCTCACTTGCATCATGTTAATGAACTCTTGCAGTCTGTTTCCTCCTTCACGCACAGTCCCTCTCCACAAGACGATACGCCTTATTCCTACACCAAGCGTCTATCCAAAGGTTGGCCTCCTATAAGCACACGTCATCCAAGTTCGCAAGGGGGAACGCCACAGCCTCCGGAGTCCGCTTTGGGCCAGGACGGAGGGGAAAGTGGAGTTCGGATCCCAAATGAGGACTACTCGACTGAACTCTCAGTTACGATAGCAGTCGGAGCATCGCTGCTGTTTCTCAATATTCTTGCATTCGCGGCTCTGCTTTATAAGAAAGACAAAAGACGTCTTGAGCATAGAAGACCACGTCCGCTGCCTCCCCCTAGAAGAGACATAACTCCTGCAGATGTTGCGGCCCACCTGCAGGGGGAGGGGCTGATGTCATTACAGGTGAGTAATCTTCTGTCCATTTCTAGAATAGGCCCATGTGCGCCTTCTCAAAGCTGATCTAATTTAACTGGCTGTGTTATGAGTTTGATATAGATTCCTGTGTTAGGTTTTCCACAAAAATTGTTAGAGCAACAAATAACTAATGTTGAGGTGTGGGTTTAGTTAAATTCTGCTTAAATAAGTGGATTACATTTATAAATTATCCAACCAGTAAAAAAATCAACCACATAAAGTCGATTAAAACTTTATTAAACTCTGTTAAAACTCTATTAAAAGAAAAAGTTTAACTTCGGTTTTGTGATCAATGTAAAAAATAATGACAATGAGAATAAAGTGGACATAATATCTTGAAGAAAAAGCAAAAATTAAACAGCTGTTAGCTAAAAGTAACATAATTCTAGTCCTTTGTCCAATCCAACAACCTGGGTCACATTTTTTGACCCAGTGTTTCGCTAAAAGTACTAAACATCTGCCCTGACAGCATAAAGTTATTTATTTGTGCTAAATAAATAACTCAACTCTTTGTGTGTTAATTAATGAGTTTGACAGCACTTTAATAGCAACAAAAGTTATACAGAACTAGTCAAGCGCTGACATTAAGTCGGTTGAGGCTGTGAGGAAAGATTTACTAAACTCTTGGCCTGCCGGAAGCACAGCTGCAGGCAGATCTCTCTTCTGACTCACAGCCTGTCATCAGAGGATATTATCAGTATGAAAATGAGCGAGAGCGTTCGGATGGGTGCACGTGTGTGGATGTACAATGGCTTGAATTGCGGAAAATTGCCTCCAATTCATTCACTGAATGTTTCAACTGTATTTGCTGTGTTTTGGTTGAGTGACGCATTTTACATACTTTTTATGCCAGACAATTTCTAATAATTTGCAATTCAACTGTATTGCTCAGCATCACAGCTGCTTAGACAGTCTGTTCTGTTATTTAAAAAGTGTTTTTTTTATATATTATGTAAGAAAAAAAAACATAAAAACCCTTTTTTACACACAGCATTGTGATCCATGTTTGAGTTGAGGACTGATATGCTAATTTGCAGCTTTCAGATGCAATTTAGGCATCTGCTGGAATAACTTTTTAAGTTTTATAGTCTGTAAACCAGTGATATTAAGATACAGTGTGTGTTTGTTCATTTGATTTATAGCAGAGCTTATATGAAGTGACCGAAGGACATCTAATGTCGCTCGAATGGATGGACCAATTACAAAACTGCTAATGAAATAAGAATAGTTTTTTTCCTCTTTACTGGCTGGCTTAGTGCTCAGTAGATACAAAAATCCAATTATTGTTTTCAATTTGTGAACGCACCATAACATAGGAGCTAATATGAACTAATAATGTGATGTCCTCACTATTGATATTTTTAGAGATGAATAAATCTCAATGGCAGCTAATTGTGAGCTTCAAATGTCTTTAAAATTATGTAAGAGGAAGAACAAGCATTAAAACGGGCCTCTAAAAACAAAATTATTTTTCATAAATTTATGACTAATACTCATTCCTGTCAATTCTTTTGTAGTGCCAGTTAATTTATAAGTTATCTTATAAATAAAGATTTGCTAGGCTAATATTTATTTGAATTTGAAAATTAATACATTTCCAGCAAAATCATTAAGGTGACTTAGCAGATACGAATCAAGATAAATATCTGATTATCATATTTACCATTTCAGCAATCTACTTTGAATTGGAAAAAGATACATATTTAATTTGATCCCTTTTAGTGTTTTGGTGTTTGGATAAAAAAATGAAATGGTTAAATAATCATAATCTGGTTTGCCAAGATGATACGTAGCAGCGTTCTCTCATTATATTTTTACTAATGCGCCCCTTCATTTTCTGATTAATAAATATAAATAATAAAAAATAGCATTAATATCAAACTTGAGCAAATGATTTTTATTTTTAAGGTTCATTGAAGTTGAACCATTGTTCTGTCGTCAGAAGCCTAAAATTATTTCCATCAGTTGGCACCGTACGCTGACTGACTCTGCATTTATTACTGAAAATGTTGTAAAAACAAATCTCTAAAATTCATTCATTTTTTTCTTTATCTTCATTGTGCTTACTTTCCTGCCATTCATGTTTCAGGTGAAGCAGCTCGAGTGTGATGTAGCGTCAGCGGACGAGCGGAACAACGCCCACCACCATCACACTTTGGACACGCTTGATGCCCTGGACGGTTTGGACACCCAGGACATTTACAGCACGCTGGACACTGTGCGGCTCACCTGTCCACCTGATTATACCCTGACCTTGCGCCGCTCTCCAGATGACGTTCCCCTCATGACCTCCCTGACCCCGGGCTCGCTGCCAGTGACCCCGGGCTCACACCCTGTTACTCCTGCAACACCAATGACCCCAATGACACCAGGATCGGTGGCTGGGATGAGGATGGGCCACCCTCACCAGGGATATACACACCATAGCCCGTATAGTAATACACACTTGCCCCACACACACATCTCCACGCACACACACTCCACCACACGTGTATAACCGCAGCCAGACACTGACAAACACACAGATCTACAGCTCACAATCCAACACACGCACACACACATACACACGCATATTCACACACATGCATAAAACAGACTGAAATACCTCTAATAATTACCCTGCAGGATTGTTACAGATTGAACCACAGAGAGACTTCTTTCAGAATGAGAAAGCAGACGTGTGTGTGCACGTGTCTGTGTGTTGCATGTTGGGTAACTGCAGTTAAACTGGGTTCCCCAGAGACACAACTCTGTGCAACCCAATATGTCAAGACCTGCTCTGGATTTTAAATCAGCTTTTTCTACACCTGAGGAGGAAGATAAAGGATGCGCAGGTCAGTTCTGGCTCTCTACTACCACACCTGAGTGACTGTCCTGGGAGCGAGGATATCAGATGCAGATGTAGAAACGAGTGGAGAAGTACCACACACAGACTGCTGATGTCAACTTGAACAACCTGTTAAAATGTGAATGTAGCATTTTTTTTTTCCATTAAAATAGATCAAAGGCCCTATCTGCCAAGGATCCAACTAAGCTAAGATGGAAAGAAAAGAAAAGAAAAAAGCAAGGGATGGTTGTAAAAAAAGATTTACAAGAGAGGGATTAAAAAAACTATATCAATAGAAGGAAAAAAAAATGATTGTAAGGGAGATAAAGATTTTGTTGAGTGAGATTTGACAGCCAGGAAAGAGGATAGAGATATAAAAAAACAACATGGAAAGTATGCCAAGAGACAGAGGTTAGATTCAGAAGAAGAACGGGCCTCTGAAGCGTTGCCAGACTCCCTGAAGAGTCACTCTAACCAGCGATGTGTCAAACTCTTGTAAATAGAATGGAAAGATACAGATATATTATGATTTATAGCATTTACCTGCTACTTGCATTAAAACATGACTTATTTAACCACATTATTGCTTTCATTTCAGATATTAATATATTATTGTATAGATGTCCTAAAGCAAGGCTGGTTGTCTTTCCATCTCACCTGCTGTAGTATTTACACAGTACGTTGATATAAAAGCTACATTTGCTATGCAGAATCATTTTAGAGATGTTTTTTTTTTTTACCTATGTGACCATATAGATACTTGTTCAGCAGCTGAACTATAGAATATTTTCACATCATCCTGCCATTTTTTTCTTTCAACATTGATCAATGAGCTAGTACTGTGTAGATAATGCAATATTGGTTTGATGATTAAGCACCAGCCAAAAAAAAAAAAAAAGAAAAAAAACCATTAACCCTTTGACCCTTTATCCCGTTGACCCTGATTGTTCTGACATGATTTTCTTTTCTGAACCCCAACTCATAATGAGGTTTTTGAAAGACAGACAGATGGTGATGATTAAAGTGGCCCAGAATTTTACGGAATGTCTAAAAAACTCAACGAGGCATTATTTCTTAAAAAGTAATTAAATCTATGAAACTTCTTCACTTTTTTCATGTTACAACCACAAACTTTTTAACAATTATTTTACAGAGTAGTACATCATTGGAAAGTGGAAGATTTGTCAACTTTTGATGCATTTACAGCTGTAAATCTTTTGTCATTGTCAGCTTTGCACAAATAGAAACTTTCTGTTGTTTTAAAGAATTAGTTTTATCCATATTTCTTTAAAAAAGAGCTCAAATTTGATGAACCATTTGTAACCGTCTGGTTTTAAGTCCACAGATTCTCAATTGGATTTACATCTGGACTTTGACTGGGTCATTTTAACGCATTGATCTGATTTGATGCAATTATATATTACATATCAGCTTACATATTGCCATTGGCTGCATCTCAGATCAATGCCGTCTTTGCACTATTTCTTGGTTTAGGTGAAGTTTGCACATTAGATTTTACTTGAAGGTGCCAGAGTAAATGTGGATCTGCAGTTGTTTTTTGAAAGAAAAATTAAAATTAATTCATAAATTGTCTTCCATTTTGCAATTTTGAACAACTTTGTGTTGAAATGTTATAGTAAAGTATTTTAAAGTTTTTGGTTTTAACATAAAAATTTACAAATGCTTCTGAAAGGCACCGTGCCCTTGATATTTACACTTCACGAAGAGCCGCTGTTTTTCCAAGTTGTTCCCCTGATTAAACTACCTGGTGCTGACAAAAAATCCTGGCCCTGATTAAAAAAACTTCTCTAAAATCAATTTTTTACAGCTTGAAGTTGGGTTTACTTTCCGCGACCTTGGTTTGGAGCAAGCTTTGATTAATGAGGTGAAGATAAAGTAGCTCTGGATTATAATGAGAGCAACGTAACACTGTAGGAAAACAAGGCTCCAAACATGCTGCTTCCTAAGCCTTAATATCCTCAAACAGGATCATTTTTTTAAATTAAAAATGTTGAATTAAAAAACCTATCTCTGAAATTCTGACCATCATCTTGTGGACATATTGACAATACTGAGGTTTTTGTTGTTGACTTCACTGTGAGTGTAGGAGGGCTTTATGGTTGTTACTGGTCTTAGTCATTAGCAATAGAGATCAAGCATTTCTCAAATCCATTACAAACAATTTCCATGCATAAGTAAAGTATTTAACATAAAGAGCTCCCATGGAGACCACATAAAAGGCTTTTGCTGTGCTCCAGTTAACCAAAATGATCATAGGACCCGTAATGACTTCAAATCCAGTAACTCAACCAAGTGCCCAAGCAAAAGATTTGCAGCATTTATGTATTATTCTGCATTTGTTTCCCAGCCCTTTTCCTTCATCCAACTTTAGTCTGGTCCTTCCATCCCTTCTCCTTCCCAGCCTTAACATGTGTGACCACAAGCAGCTTTGTCACATTGAGACCTATATAATCTCTGCTCATCCTAAGTAACTTCCTCATCAGTTTTCCTCAGAGTTTTTTTAGTCACTTGTTAACCGAATATGTGAAAAATTTAAAATTGCTGAAAACTTTGTGGCGAACAAAAAACTTTTTCAAAACGATACAAAAACAATATTTAAAGGATGTTTGGATGAATATCTGTTTCTTCTTATGGGTTTGCCGTCTCAGCAGACGGATGGCGTGTGACGAGCCTAAAACATTTCTGCTGCATTTTTGAAAAATAAAAATATCAGTATTTTACAATTTTTTGTGCATTTTACATTTTTACTGTCCCTGTTTTAATATGTATGGCACTGTTTAAATTAGATATTGCTTACTTTAAAATTAATTTGCTGTGGGCATTTCTTTATGTAACGTTGATGGTTCTTTTATTTATAGCACTTAGAAAATCTTCAGAGTATAATGCAAGTAGCAGATCAATAACATATGGGCAATGTAACAAGAAGCTTATGGTCATGTGTTGTTTGTGGATGAACATTGAGCTTGGTTATATAACTGTGGCCTATGCCAACATGAAATTCACATCTAAGTCCACAAAAATGGACATCCTTTAATCAAAAATTAAAAGAAAAACAAAACTATTCTGTCCAACAAAATAGAATTCAGAATAAGTCTGAAAACGTATTTATTCTTTCCATAAACATAAATTCATTGATGTCACATAAATTCATTGATGTCATCAGCAAATCTAAAAGCAGAATATTTATTTAGTTTAATCCCACATTCTGCATAAAAATATTTAAATATTTATTCCATTTCAAACATAGCCATCATATTTGTACCAGTGAAAAGATTCTCCCCACCGTGAGATTTTTGATCTTTTGATGCTATGAACTGACTGTGGTATGTTTATTACACAACTATTTATATCAAATACCCACTAATGTTTACATTTAGCTTTACATTTCTAAGGACGCCCCACTGAGGAAATATCACAGTCTGATACTTCTTTAAAGTTAAGAAAATCAATACTACGCATATAAGCATAGCTCATGTATTAGCTTAACTGTGCATTAATGTAACACCTGCTGTCCATAGGCTTTACACTTGCTAATTAATGATATCTAGGGCACAGCAGTCTGTCCTATTTGTGTTTCTTAGACAGATATTTATTTCCAAATAAAGTCCCTGCAGGTCAGCATCAGCATGCTGCTTCAACACAGTTCACTATTAGTACAGGTGCTTCACTGTTTTCTTTATTACTGTAAACATTGTAGAAAGATGGTCAGAATGAACGCGACTGGTCAAATATGTGGAGCAAACTAGCTTGAAAGCACAGCTCTTCACATATATTTAAATAGACTCATATTGCACTTCTTTGCAATACTGTGCAGACACTGAAAATGTGATGATGATTAAAGTCAAAAATAATGTAAAGCTCTACCTGAGATTGGATAGGATTGAACTGCGTCTGACTGAAGTCACTACTACAGAGGCAATTAGTAGACACAAATGTAAATCATAATGAACCATCACCAACTGTCAGCTGGCCAAGCAGACCTTGTTAGATGTCAACAAACTAAACTCATGGCTGACTTCCAGACCAGATTGATGTCTCCTACATTGTGTCCCTCCTCTAATCCTATTAACTCCACTTAATTTGATTTGTGGAAGGCAGCATGTCAGAATGCATGAGTTGAATCCATGACCAGGTGTTCCTTTGCTTAATGTCAAGGCCTGTTAGGAATGGTTCAGAACTGAACACACTCTTGCTTTGTATATCTTGGCAACTATTACCTCCGCAGCAGGCAAGTCAAAGGTCAATTAGAAACAGAAGCACTTTTGTTAGTTTGTCTGTTTAGATGTTTCTTATGTGTTTTCTCCATTTGTAGATAACAGACCTCACGGTGGTTTGTTGTTGTTCCAAGTGACTTTTTAAGCCTTTCCAGACTAATAGATGTCAAGGGCTTTGCCTTTTTTCCCCCCATATGTTGTTTAATTCGTTTTAATAATGTGTTACTTTTTGAGATTTCTATTTACTCCATGTTGTCAGGCTGGTTATCAAGTTAACAAGCCTGAGCTTTGCTACTGAGATTGATCAATCAGAGCTAAATTGTGGTCCATGAGCCAAATGGTATTGTTGGTGGGTGGGTGAGTCGGGTGGTCCTTTCTTGACATAAAAGCAGGTTGTCTTGGATTTCACTCCTCCCTCAATAAATGAACATTTTATGTTAATAGAAAGTGATATATCTGCTCGGACTTGTAGTAGAGAGAGGGGAAAAAAAGTTTCTAATATTGAAAGTTTAAATTTCAACATCTAAATAGACTCTTTTTGTGTTATGGGTCTATAAGAAAAGTGTGTTAGATGTGAATATTTTATGCACTTTCAAATATTTCCTTATTCCAAATGTATTTTTG
>NW_015118076.1:0-10727 GCF_001443285.1 Poecilia latipinna | reverse complement strand
TTTTCCAGTTAGTGTGAGTTGTTTCTTTGCCATTAGCACATTCAGCAGCTCTTACATGAGGGTGATTCACAGCGCTAAGCCCCGCCTCCTGGCTCTGATTGGTTGTTTTTGTGCATTTCTCCAGAGACCAATAGTAGCTCAGAGAGGAGAAGATCTCTGTCTCATTCTGTCGCAACATGTTGATAGTTTTAACAGTTATGGAGAATAATTTTCTTTATAAAAGTTAGATTGATTCTCGTGCTGCGTATTTTAAAATGACTTCATTTCCACCTTCACCGCCTGGTTCTTGCTTTTAGGTGCATTAAAAGCCATAAAATGGCTCCTGATGCTTGTTCTCCAGATGAACATTAGAGCTAAAAACGAGCCCAGCATCATTTGACCATGACTCTGGGATGTGGCTTTAATGAGCCCGACGTTTGGAGCTCCGCTGAATATTCTCCACACGAACCTTTTTAGAAAAGTCTTTGTTGCACAGTTTGGACCCAATTTCCCTTTTCTCTAAAAAAAAAAGAGTTGTTATCTGTGCTCATTTGAGGCAAACTGTTGAAGGAACAAACTGTCCCGAACCATTACCATGCAGGACTCCATCAAACTTCCAAATTACAGCAAATTACAGAAAGTGACTATTTAGCTTTAAGGAGTTTCACCGCCCATTAAGCCAACCTGTGGACAGATTGTACCATCAGAACTCTGAGTCATTTGTGAAAGCTACATTTAATTCGACTTCATAATTACTCTCACTTCCTGTCCCCAGTGGCCAGCCAAATTAAAGAGGGGGCCAAATTAACTCTGCCTAACCAATTAGCCGAGTGGGCCGCTCAAGCAAATGACATGACATGTCTGTGGTTGCTGCGCCGCTGCCGGAAACCCCAAGGTCTGCGGCGTCCCTCCCTCGCAGATGAGATGATTTAAAAAGCATTTCGGAGGCCAGGGCAACTGGAGTTTTAATTACTTTAAGGGGTCTGGAGGATGATGTAGCTTCTCCGCCCTCCGGGGCCACAATTGAATTTAGTTCAGTTGACCTGTAGCAGAAGATTTAAACAAGCTGACGATAAAAAGAGCTACCTGCAGAGAGACGAGCCTCACATATACTGAGCAGAAACAATCCGGCGTCGGCTTAAGCACCAACTGGATGGCCTTATTTCTTTTTTTATGTCCCCCTCCCGCCCCCAGCTGCCTGAGGCCAGAGGAAAATGGATCCTGGATTGCTTCCTACTGGTGTGAAATTCATTGTAAATGGTTTAAAACTGTAATGGTCTCATGCCAGGGAGTCGGTAAAGCTGCGGGTCACATTTTATTCACAAAGAGAGAGAGAGCTGAATATCTGCAGAGAAAAATCATCGTCCTAATTTCAGCTGTCAGGTTAACAATTTTATTCTAACACAGAAAGATCCAATAACAATAAATTAATCTCATAATATCGACATAAAAACCAGTGAGATCTGCAGTCATTCTATAAAACTAGGCCTGAATGGTCAGAATGATCAACATATAAAACATTCAGGATTTCAAAGTTTATCTGAAATGTTTCTGATTTTACCTGCTGGGGATTTAAGGCTCCATGTTTCCACCACTGATGGCGGTCAGCCATTTTGGTAGCATCCTCTGTTAGCATCCTCTGTTAGCATCCTCTGGAGCGTTTACATTCTAAGCTGAAGCTGTTTATGGGTCAGATCACCTTGTTGGTTTCCATAGCAACCACCAAAGCCATCGTTCTGACGCTCATCTGCCGTTAAACCTCCACTACTCCAGTTTCCATGTTTTTCTTCTCATCTTCTTCTGTTGGACCAGAGACAAACTCCCTCTGTTGTCCACATTTATTTATCTGTTAATAATTCAGAAATGTGACATAAAGGAGGTTTAAGTATCAGCTGCATGGAATAAATATCTTATTTATATGTCTGAAGGTTTTCATTTCATTTTTACAGGAAATAAATTCATTGTGATTATAAATCTCTTTTCAAGGATGTCTTGACCAAGTGATTATCAAACTCTAACAATGTTATAAAATTACAGTAACTGAAAGGTATTAAGCAATAAACGGGCACAAGATGCGACTGAAACCTGAATTTCAGATGAAGATTCTTTGGAAGATTGGATGTAACATTTCTCTCCTTATGATAATGATAGTTTACAAATAACATTTAAAGTTCTTTCTCCTCTTTTTTATTGTTTTAACTACAAACTACCCATAATGCTTCACAGAGATGCCAACACTGATGATAGTCTAACAAATCAATGTATTTGATCACCAATTTCTGGAAGCTACTGTGTGTAATAACAAATCTGACCCAGAGGAGGTGATGCATTATGTTGTAGCACATTATTTAGCATTAGCTTCTGCTAAATACCATGTTGTGATGGCGCTTTAGCGTTAGCAGAGCTAATGTTTCTGTTTATGGCTTAAGGTTAGCGCACCACTGGACATTCGCCGTTAAAAGAAGAAAAAATTGTTAAAATTTCTCTCAAACTTCACTTCATGCTGTAAAAAGAAACATTTTCAGGGGTTAAAATGGGATTTTTTAGCTACTTTCTCCTTTTCTCCTCGGTTAGCATTCACATCTGGGTGGATTAAGTAACCAGAGCTCTAAATGTTTTTCTGTTTGGGGCCTGATTGGAAACGTTGCACAGATATTGACACAATGTGGCAAAACCAACGATGTCTTTAGTTTGGATTTCCTCTCAGATGAAGTGAAGGAACCACTTAGTCTCAAAGGTTCACATGATCACATTTCTACAGGCAGTTTCTCCAGGTTTAGTTACATTTTAAGGACTTGTCTCTGGTGTAGACTAGGATTAAGAAGAAAAGGAAAGACTTGGTAATTGATGTTCAGGTTTTCCAGCAGCAGTGGATGTGAAGTTAAATCTCAACCAAAAATAAATCCTTAAATCTGTGAGAAACCCTTCCTCTCTGGACGTGACCTCATTTATGTGTGACTGACAGATCCAGGCAAAGGAAACAGTCCTGAGGCCTGAATCCAAAGTTGAGATTTTCTTGGAAATCAAGGCTCCAGATCTTAACTTCTTCTTAGAAATAGCAGAAGACCTTGAAAGTCAACATATGTTGTACAATGACAGCTCTGTTGCTTGTTTTTTCAGCTATTAGAAGCATAAAAAGCCCTGCTAACCACTCAAGATATGAGGAAAATACTACAAGGACGGAGTAATGGTGGAGCGCATTTAAAGAGTGTTGCGTCTGAAGGGATTTGCTTCGTTGGACTCAGGGAAGCTGTTGGAGGAAACGTGTAAAGAAACAGTAAAACTGATTTTCAGGATGAATGTAACCTGGGTTAATAATCTGCCAGGTTATGGGCGTGGACCTGTTGAGTTACAGACGCCGACGGGAACTTTTCACGCTCATGGCTTCATTTTCACTCTGACAAACACCTTCGGCTCGCTGCTGACAGGTATGTGATGTTAATTACGTGGAACGCACTCAGGTAGCTCCACAGGTGGATTCTAGTTTGGAAACAAAAGCAGCACAACAGCGGCTGGTGGAACGAATCCAACCATACAGGGACTTAAACACAGAGGAGTTCCCACATTTCCTTATGTTTATATTCAACTTCTTAAAGGTAAAATCTTTACATCATGTAATGACGTTATTCCCTCATCAAAAACAAACCTGGAGTGTTGCTTTGATTCTTTTGTACATGTTTGAGAAATCCTTGAATCTCCATGGCAACCATTCAGCTGTCCAAAACGTCTGGGTGGACCTAGCCCCGCCTTCCAGGATGAAGCTCCTCCCCTTCCGGGATGAAGCTCCTCCCCCACTCAGCTCCTTCAGACTAGCCAGCAGCAATTAGCATCTGCTGAGCTCATTATAGGAGCAGGACACCAGTCAGTGATTGAAGCTGTTGTCTTTAGGAGTTAACTAGAATAAAATAGAAATATCCTTTATTGTCCCAAGTTGGGGAATAAATAAGCCAAAGGGGCAGGCAGCCTGGATAGATATAAAAACTATTGTCGGGACTTTAATGTGTTAATTCTGACTAATTACATAGATTTTAATGTAATTAAAAAGTTTTTCTTTTTATTTTTTTACATGCAAACATTCCGGCCAGAACCTTCATAGTTGCATGTTTCTGGTACACCCGTAAATCTGACGCACAAGCTACATCTGCTAGCAACAGCCATGTCTTTTGGCCTACTGGGGGTTAATTTCTGCTCCTAAATCCAATCTGATTGGATGCTGGAAAAGACTATTGTTGTGTTGTAGTTGTGCTAAAAGGTGTTAGCATATCAGTGAAGCTATGCTAGCATCTCAGTGCTAATGTAGCAGCTAGCTAGTTCCATAGATGATTGGTTCCTGAAACACCGTAAAGCTGGATGGATAGAATATAACTGGTGTAGATAATCTGAATTACAGATTAAGAACTATAAATATATCAGCTGTTGAGCTTTTATGTCTATTTATTCAATAATTTAGCAGAAAATAATTTTTGAATTTAAAATGTTGCTCATTTTGATATATAGTTTTAATTTATAATTAAATTGGGATTAATTATATATTCTCAGATTAACTCGATAAAAATAAACAACAAAATGTACAGTAAGGACAAAATATCAAGGTAAATACATTTATTAGAAAACAGAATATTAATTTGTAGGTTAATTTTAAAAATCTACAAAATGTGAATTTTTGCCTTGAAAACTACAGATTATCTTCAAATTATGAAAAACTTCACAAATAAGAGCAGGAATGAAAACTCCGAGTTTGTTGTGATGGTGAAACATCTGGGAGGAAGGACCTGTGTTACTCCTCCACCGGGTCAAAGGTCACCCCAGCACACAGCTGGACTGTCTTCTCATCATGCTGGAAAATAAAGAAATAAAGTCTTTAACGTCTTTAATGTTTTGCTCCAAAACAAACGGCCCATCCTCACACATCCAGTCCTGGAGGGAAACTAAAACACGTTCAGTCGTGGATCTGAACCGACGACCTTCTGACTTCCAGTTAATCAACCAGGTCAAAGCCTGGATACATTTGATGATTTCCACTTCCATCCCGCCTCCGTCTGTAGCGTAGCCTAGATTCACGAATATAATCTCAATATAGTTCTTCCCTTTGCCATTGGCTATTGCACTAATTTCTCAGAACAACCGGCTGTCGCTCAAGATAGGCGCGCCCTACAAACCCTGTTCCAAACTAAAACCGTTTAACTCCGACTCAGAGATGGAGTCAGACTGATGCACCTTCACATGAGGAAACAACTTTCTTCTGTCAGTCCAAAACTTTAGATTTTCTCTCTGCATTTGGTTTCAAAGTTGAGTCAAGCAAACATCAAAAGGAAACTTTGATCAACTTTTATTTAATCTTTTATTGACCGAGTTTTGAGGACATTTCCAATGGAAACGTAATTGGAAGAAAATTACTTTCCACTGAACCACCGCTAAGTTTCCTGGTTGTCTCGAGGATTTTTACTCTGATTGCCTTTTTTATTTTCTCATCAGGTCTAATTGGAGTGATCTAACCAGCCATTCTGATCCCGACCTTCAGCCTGGTTGAGTTGGACCAACCCATCGGCTGATCTGTGTTGCAGTCGGTCAGGTTGGGCGGCCGACACTGCAGGCTTCATGCCGTCTGTCCTCCTCATTAAAACAAACTGTTCTCAGTTAGAAGGAGCTGATTGGATCAGAGAGCATCTCGTTGGCTCAGTTGATGTGAAAGTTGCTGATGCACTGAGCCTCACACGTTGCACCAATGTGAACATCTGTCCCTATATAATTACTTCAGAGCATATGCCCATGAATGCACACGCTCAGGTACATGAATGTAATTACAGCAGGGTGTGCTGATTCTTTCCTTTACAGGAAAGTCAGGCAAGTGAAGCAGAAACCATGTTGTTCCATTTCTCTGGCCATGATTCATATTTACTGACAACAGCAGTGAACAAGCTGAAAAGTGACTCTAAACTCCAGGAAAATTTTACATTTTTAATGTTTCAGGTGTTGAACAGCATAAAGAATCTGCCCAGAGTCGCTTTGTAGCTTTAAAGTGTTGAGTTTTTATCACTGGATGTTTTTTACATCCTGCTGTTTGTAGCATTATGGATCGTATCCTACCTAAAACACACACAGGCATGTTTAATGTATTTATTTTTATTTTTCACCCATTTTACCACTTTTGCTGACTCATCGTTAGCTAATGCTAGACAATGATGGCTAGCATCAGGTTTAGCTGTCACGTTATCAATATAACTCGCTAAATCTTAAATATATAAAAGAAAAATGGACACCGTGCTTTGCTACTAATGGTTGAAACTATGACTAGTAGATAAGTTCAGGAAAAAGTTTTAATTAAGAAAGAAATTAGCAAGGGAAAGAGATGCTAAGTCAGTTATGCTAGCTTGACTTTGACAATCCTAACATGTAGATGTGCTGCAGAATTCAGTGTTTTAGTTCAGTTTAAAAAGAAACTAAAGCGACTCACACCAGCTGACAGATCATCGGTAGACCAGGAGTTTAATTTAGTTTGTTCAGATGATCAATTATTAAATTAAATCTGAAAACATGAAACTGTAACTCGCTGAACTCATAATGAGAATAAACTCCCAATATTACCATAACAAAAAAACGTAATAAACAAGAATAAAGTCGTAATGTTTTGAGAAAAGTCATAATATTAACATAATAAAGTTATAATGTTCCCAATAAGGTCATTTATTAGCTGAATAATTAATTTTAATAGAATTTCTCCATATGTAAATAAAAAAATAAAGTGCAGAATGTCGAGCATCTTGTGAAGTTTTGCTTTATTATTGGATATTTGAACAATCATTAAAAAGTCCTGCAACTGGTAATAATAATAATAATAATTTGATGCTAAAAGATAAACTATGTCCTCATTTATGAAATAAAAAAACCGACGGACTGAACTTTATAACTACACCAAAGCTTTTCTCTCTTTAAAGCAACTTTTTTCATAATTTTCTTATGGTGATTTTATGACTTTATTCTCATAATTAAAAGAAAAAATTATCTGACTCTAATACTTTGTCATAGTTTCACAATTGAAACCTTTAGGTGAAAACCTTTAGTGCCATCACCGCGTGTATTTCCCAGCATGCCTTGCGGTTCTCCGGCAGCAGACAGAAGCGTTTTGCTGTTTGAGGCGTTAAAACGCTCAGATCTCTGTCACAAAGCTCCGCAGCGACGTGTTCAGACGCGTTCGCTCACAGACAGGTATGTGAGCAGAGTAATTAAAATGCCTTTTGGAAGTGAATTCAGATCAATTTCACTCATAGTTCCTCAATAACTGACTGATGTCATGGAAACGCTCCAGGATTTTACTGAGTTCAGCGAGGCGAGCGACCGACCAGAAGATAAAGAGTTAAACATGAGCTGTTCACACTGCAAAAACATGAAACAATACCAAGTATTTAGGTTTATTTTAAAGTGTAAACACTTGAAATAAGACAAAACTAACTTCCAAGTAACTTTTTAGCAAGATATAGGGGTTTGAGTCACTAATTCCTCGGTTTGGATAAATAAGTTCTAGTAAGTGAAATAATCTGCCAGTGGAAACGATGCGTTTTCACCAATATCGAGGATTTATTGACTTAAACAAGCTTAGATTTGTTGCTGAAAATTTACTGTTTTTTCACTATAAACTGAACCATATAACTTGGTAAAATGTTGTGTTTTTCAGTGCTGATGGTTGTTTAGGGCTGAAGCTCACAGACGTTTCCATTTCCCAGATTCCCACAACGGCGACGCCTGCTTCTTATTTTTGTGCGCACACATAAACAGACGGATGCAGTTTCAGGATCCAGGGATCAAGTTGTGATGAAGCATCTCAGCAGCAAATGACACAATCACACAGCGCGCCGCCGCATGTGCACTCTAACCTTTCAGCCTTCGCAGCGGGTAACGTACACCAGCGACTGATTCCCAAGACGAGGCCAGCTCCAGGATTTTCAAAATAAATGGATGATTTATTAATACATCAAAGTAATTATGAGGTAAAAAATCAATCAGCAGCTACCCAATCCAGGGTTGAGTGTTATTCCAGAACGTCCTCTCAGGAGACGGTGTCCATTTCAGCAAGTCAGAAATGTAATTAGCCTTTCGCCTGGGGGCTGCAGGCTGCGTTCAGGGCGACCTCAGTAAGCAGGCGAGTCACCGATACCAGACCTCATGTTCAGGCCCACTGCTGCAAACACAAACAAGCCAAAGAACAAAGACACTTTTTATGTCCCGCAACGCAAAGGCTGGTTTAGCCCATTCACAGATTCATTGGTAAGAAAAGATCAGCTTTAGCATTCCTGAACTGTTCATAAACTCATGTTATGAATGGAAACATCTGTGAAGCCAGGAGATAAACAACATGGCTGACGGCAAATCCAGGCTTCAGCTGCTATAAAGGTGCAGAGTTCTCTGCTGCTAAACACCTGATTCAAATGTACGGTGGCCCAGATGGGTCACCAAAATGCAAGAGTATAAGAATATGTGGTAAGATGAAAGTTATGCTAAATTTAAAGCAATGCTAAAATGGAAGTGTGCTAAAGCAGATGTTGTAAAACAGATTTTTTTGCTAAAACAGAAGTTAATGAAATTTATGCTCACAGAATCTACATCAAAACGGTAGTTTGCTAAAACAGAAGTTATGTTGCAACAGACTTTCCACTAATTAGCAGCAAACTGCTAACTAAAAAGTTAGTTGCACTAACTCTAATGTAGCAGCCATAAACATAAGTTCTGCTAATGCTAATGCTAATGTGCTACACCAACAGTATTTAGCTGGAGCTAAAGCCAAACGCTAAATTCAACCATGTCGATTCCCAGCAGGTGTCACGAGGAGAACGAGAGAAAAGGCTCAGAACAGTTTATATGTGAAGGTTTGTACTTTATCACAATAAACCCACAAGTAAACAGTCTTCTGCCACTTCAAAATAAGAGCATCAATATATCTGTCTAACTTTTTAAAAAGGACCAAAACACAAATGTTGAACTTTACTGAACTGAAAATTTACAAAACAGCCAGAAACATGTTGTCAAAGTTAACAAAAATGTTAGCAAGTTAGCGGAAGTGTGTCCACTGTTAAAAAGTAAATAAAAATGTATTTAAAACAGATGGAATAGAAAACGTGCTAGCATAACTTTAATTTTAACACAGTTGTGTTGTAACTTTTGCATCTTGTTGACTTTACTGGGATGTTAATGGTTAATTTTTCTCCTAGTTGGTCACAAAGTTCAGGCAGTGACTCATTCATTAAACAACAGAAACTCACTGCAGTTGATCGATTCTCATTCTGTTGAGCAAAACAAGAAAAACTGGAAAAAATAAAACATAAAAGCTACAAACTTCACCTCAGCGTTTGTAAAATGTGCCTGAAACAATAAAATGAAATGAAATATGCAAATGAATCGATAGTTGAGTGTTTGTAGATCTTAACAAGCAGGAAACATCAACAGGAGAGCCGTCAGAGGAAGTACTGCCAAGAAGTTAAGAAATGAAATCAACCTGGAGCTCTTAACAAAAACGGAAAGCTACAAAGAGGAAAACACACAAACGCGCCCAGGAGGCTTTAAATGTGAACAGAAAGCTAAAAGCAAAGTGTTTACTCCTAAAAAATATATCTTTTTAAATATTTCTGACCCAGGAGAAGATCAGCTAAAAGGAAATGGAGTTTAAACAGAGAAACTTCCCAAAATACAAATTTAACCCAGAAAAAGCTGAATTCTTAAAGCTTAAAATGTGAAGTTTTTCCACTTTTAATGCAACATTTAACCTTTACAGTTCAACAGAAAAACTATACTGGTTTTATCAACCTCCATGTTCTTCAAGCTAAGGTGTACATGACACTACGGACTTTCTTTAACCCTTACCCTGACCAGTACCTTTACAAAACGATTATTTCCTCTATAGCATCTCTGCATTTTGCTACAAGATGAGGAAATATTGAGAAAATCAAACTAAAACAGATTAACTTTATTTCAGCTTAATTAGATTCCTTGTATTTAATTACTTTGTGATTTCACGATGAATTAATGCTAAAACTAATAAAAAAGTTGCTCAAAAACTAAGGATTTAGTTATTAGTTTAAAGAAATGACATCACATGTAGATTTTCTTTGGTTTTTTAGTTAAATTGTACCAAAAAAGTTTTTTTCACTAAATATGTAATAATTTCTCCAGTTATATTCAACACTTTTTGCTTTTCTCTCCATTACATTTTATGTTTTGCTTTTTAATTTGCGTTCTCTGTTTGTGTGGATTTCTTAAATTGTTGCCGACATCTGGTGTGGATTTCATATGTTGGAAATTATATTTGCTGTGAAAATATAATAATCCTTATTTTACCCGTTTTGTTGCACATTACTGTGATTGAATTTGAAGGCTGCTCAACGTTCTGGCTGCGTCGTTTTAACAGAATTACACAAGGCTCTGGTTTTATGCAGCTATTTTTACGTCCAAAAGAAAAATGAAAAACATGTGGCGTGGTTTCACAAGTCAAACTTTTCTTTGAAAAACAGTTTAAACACTAAAAAACTCTGAATATTCCTTGTTTTGATTACATCTTTCTCCCTGGATTGTTTATTTCTCCAGTTAATCTCTATGCTTCGTGCTACATATCAGTTGAAAATTTGTTTGATTCTCTGAAGCAGAAACTTTGTTTAGATTAAACTTTGTGACCGTCTGTCTCTGTCCTTCCTCGTCATGTTGGTTAAAAATATCGTCATGCTTTTGTGTTAGCATGACTCTGTTTTTGTTGGTAGCTCTGT
>NW_015118075.1:0-10730 GCF_001443285.1 Poecilia latipinna | reverse complement strand
CAGGGTTGGGAATCACTGCCCTAAGTTCTGATTGTTGGCATGCAGCATTGAATGTCCTTTGCGTCTCTGTGTGTCCCTGTGACGGACTAGTGGCATGTATAGGTTGTTCCCCACCTCTCATCAGTCAATGATAGGCACCGGCCCCCACTTCTCCACCACACCTGCAATCCTACAGGTTTTGTTTGTAGGATTGTTTTTTATTAGATCTTTAAACAAGACAAATAAATATTCAATTTTATCCTGGAGAAATACCGACACTGATTACTCTGGAAGTAATTGTGAGCTAGAGTAAAAATCAGCTCACTGCTGATACAGAGTGTGACAACATCCTTTAAACATACATCAGAACTTGCAAATACACAGACCTTTCTTGCCAAAGAGACAGGGATGTGAAGAGGAGGAAAATGCCGAGTGTGATTGGTGTAAGTGAGGTATTCAGTTTCAGTGATGTCATCCTAGAAAGCATATTCTTCACTTTAGATGTCGATGCTTGTGAGCACATGTGGCAAACTTGGTCTTCACAACAGCATTTTGTAAAAAGAGCCTCTGTTTTTCTGCAATGCACTGCAAATATTGATTTGTATTGCTAAATATTTGTTGGTTTTTGAAGGTTATTCACCTTTCTGCCATAGTTAGGGAGATTGCTGCATTATGCTTTACGGAAGCTTCCTTGTCATTCTGTCAGAGAATCTATTAACATGTTTTACCGGTTTGCCTTCACAACAGCTTCGTCATGTGTGTTTGTGTGTGAACAAGAGAGGCTTTCTCCCTTAACTCCTCCGGTCAATGACCTGGTAAACTTTCCAAGCAACCTGTGGCTTGGTTCCAGGTCAAGCTCAATGCAAATCCAATTTGCTTCTGAATATAGCCAGCAGGTCAGCTACACTCAGGACCAGCGTAAGCATTGCTTTTCCTAGCGAGCAGAAACTATCTGACGTAATGCTGAGAGAGGAAATACGCACACAGCATGCAAATGCATGCTGAATAAAGTCATTAGTACAGTAAAGCAAGCTGGAATATTTCTAAAATATAATCACAACATACCACACGAGGGCAGCATTTCCCTTCTGGCTGATACCAAGTTTTGAGAAATATGTAAAAAAAATTGTCTAAGATTCAGTGATGAAGATTCAGGATTTTCTCAAGTCTACAATCTATACACACAGGTTCAAATGTGTACATACGTGTTAGATCAGGTCTCCTTTGCATCTCGAGTCACGTCTTTATATTTTTGCCCTTCTAGTTGAACTGCACAACATTTATTTTTTTTTTTTCAATTTAATAACTACCATAATTCTCATAAATGTCCACTTTGGTTTGAAATCAGGTGAGAGTTTGGAAAAGTTTATGTGCTTTTTTGAGACGTTCAGTCTAGCAGCACTCAACAATTTACAGCAGGGAACTTGAAGTAAGCTCAAACCCTGTGTTGAGCATTAAGAGCTAAATCAGTTAAAAGGGACAAAGTTCACATTAACCCGGTAAAGAAGAACAGAGTAAGTGTGAGTTATTCAAGTGTTAGAGGTGTAAGTGTGAGTTATTCAAGTGTTAGAGGTGTTAAGAAAAGTCATTCTCGGAAAGGATGAATCTTCAAGACATGCTCTGCTCTGCTCTTCTAACTTCCAGAAGAATTAGTCCTCCTGCACAATTAAACATGGAGGATGTCTCGTAGGACGAAGTTGAGGTGCTTTGTTTCCACCCATTCAGTTCCAATCCTGAATTTTTCCTTCATTAGGGTCCATTCTTGATTTGAGACACATTTTGGCTTTTTTTTCTTTTTCTTCCTGCTGTAGATCTCCTTATATGTACCCTTCTGTTGCTGTCACTAATCTCACAATAGGATTCATCAGTAACAAGGCCCTGTAAGACAGCTGTTAAGACAGAAATGCTGTTAGGACTTGATCTATCTTAAGCGTAAGGAATGGGTTTACTTCGGCTCATCTAATGCTACTATCGCAAAGTTACAAAGCAGATTTGGATGACTACTTCAGAGGAAGTCACATTTGCAACAGTTACAGATTCAAAAGCAGTGGAAATTTTTATCTAACAGTGTGGCAATGAAAGGATTTAATTCTGAGCTTTTAAACAAAGAAGTTAACAAAATGGTGTCATTTGACTTGTTTTATTAAGTTAGGGAGGAAACCCATTGATTTACAAGAAAGTCAAGTTTATTTCTAAGATCAAATAACTGAAACATTTTAAATCTGTTGCTCATCAGGTCTGGTAAAGTTAGGCATGATTGGAGTAATTAAAATAAAGCCAATGCAAATCTCTAAAATGGCTAAAAGTTAAAAAAAAAAAAACTTTCTACAAACTTTGTGTACGTATTTTATTGCTTACGAGGTATTGTGGCAGTAAACGCAACCAGAATGAGTAGGGCCCTCTTTCTCCCTCTGGTGGCCTTTGGCTGTTACTACATATTTCATTCGGACTTTCCTGCTTTATCGTAATTGTGTGAGGTTATTGTTTCTTTCAGTGAGACACAAAACAATCTTATGACTCTAAGATATTTAGTTGTGCAAAAATAATTTCCTATTAATTGTCCCTTTTTCTCTCTGTGTTTGACTACGTCTGCTTGGACAGGACCATAAAAAAAAAAAAAAAAACAATCATTGGGAATGATTTGTTTTTTGTTTTTTTGTTTGTTTGTTTTTTTCTGTAAAGTGCCATAAGAAGAATTTTATTGTGTATTTGCACTAAATAAATTCAATAAGATAATTTAAAAACCATTAAAATATTCAGAAGGGAGTTTTTCTTCTTTTTTTTTGCTTCAAATAATTAGATCTTAATATTTTCAGGCAGATGAAAGGTTAAAAGCTCCTCATATTGACAACAAAACCCACCAAAAGGTGATCAAACAAGGTCAGTTTTCAGCTCCTTTGACCTTGCGGTTCACTAATTTTCCACATTATCACATCCAGCAAACCGTATCAAATGTATCTGCTTTAACAATTGCATAATCAGAAAGAATGTGGGTGAAAAAGTGATGTGAGCACTGTGATGTCAACATTTTTCCTTCCATCATTGCTGAAATAGCTCATGACGAATCATCTGACTGACCTCTGCGCGTCATCATGTCTCTTTTTAGCACTGTTCACAAAATACCTCGGCCCACTTGGCCTTAGAAGTCCTTGTGTTTCTCTTTTCCTGCTGCCCACTTCGCCCACGCTCTCCCTTGGATGGCGGCACACAGCCACAGCCTCTCCTCTCCTCTTGCCTCCATTCTTCGCTCACCCACTGACCCACTGGCGGAAAGCGTGGGGGCCATCTGTGGTGGAGAGGCTACTTTTAGTCTTCCAGGCCGCTATTTTCTCTTCAGTCTTTTTTTAAAATCACAAAGTACCGGCCTGTTTACGCAATACGTGTCTCAGTCTCTGGCTCTTTTATGTCGCTTCACAGATTCTGTTTACACTATAGTGCACTTGAGCAACGGCAGCACATTATCACATGAAGAATGACTAGAATGAAGGAGAATGTACTAAAGTTTTGTTTCCAGTCATTTTATTAAAAAAAATACCCTAAGATGTCATTTTGTTGTGATTTGGCACTAAAAAATGTAACTGTGCTAAATATTTTCCTGAAATATTTAAGTCTTACATTGAACAAGTAATAAACTAAAACTAAAAGCTTTCTGAAGCATACAAATAGCATTTATTGACTTTTGATAACTGGTTGAAGAATGGATTTTCATAATTTATGGAAGAACTACATCTAAGTGTTCATATTTATATTTTTCAAAAACAAATGGCGCACATTGCTTTTTTATAACCCTGCTTTTAAGACGTTTGACCTCTAAAAAATGTCATAAGTCTTGTTGGAGGAAATAAAACCTACACATGCTTTTCTTTTTTGCACTTCTCTTCTTGTTGCAGTAAAGAGGGATCCAAGTGTGACTAAAATGTGCTATCATGTGAAGGGTGAAGTTATCATTTTAAGCACTATGTCATTCAGAATTGTGATGAAGGCTGAGGAAAACAGAGACTACGGATCTAAGTTTTAGGTTAAACAGCTGATGCTGACACTGCCACCAAAAATAGCTGCGTTGACCACTGGTCAGTCTTGTTCCTTAAACCATGATTATCTTTATCAAATGACACCACATGACAAACAATGAGACACTCCTCCCTTCTCACAGAGAAAATGGATAAAATTAAGCAAACTTTTTATGTGCCATGCCACTCCTTAAAGGCATAACTTCATGGATTAAAATTGCAATGCACATGTGCAATTATTTCTATTAGCCACAATATGTTGATCTTTGAAAACATTTTTTTTCTTTTAAAGTGAGTATTAGTCCAGGTATGTTTTATCCTGCTGAAAAAAAATTCTGGGAGTTGGCAATTTTGCAAGCAACTCCACTGATGCAAGATGCCCAAACATTTGCTCCAGGCTCTTTTGTTTGATATTAGCAGAAAATAGTAGAAAATGACAGCTTTGGAAGTTATATCTATCAGATTGAAGCCATGGAGCATAAATCTAGCGCAGGAACAAAGCTTACTTTTGAACAGGAAATAAAATCGACTTCAAATGCTAAAATCACTTTCACTTCTAATCAATGGTTACAATTTACATCATGGTGTGAAGCACTTTCTAATCAGTGTTCCTAAGTTTGTTTGTTTTTTTATACTCCTTTTAGTAATTTACAGGCTATCAGATTGTGAAAGTCATTCTGAGCATTGCTGAACAAAAGAGGGCAGCAGAGAGTTTCTGTGCAACCAGTCAAGTTCTCATAGACGTCCTCACCAGACCGCTGCAGTACAGGAAACAGAGACGATTTAATGAGAGCGGCAGGAAGGGCAGCATGCTGCTATGGCCCTCATCACTGGCCTTGCATGGAAGCACTGCGCTTAGATGACGGATGGAGCCAGGGCCAGCCAAGACGAACAAAGGAGGGGGGCTTAGGGGTGCTACTTCCTCCCGTTCCCTCTCTCCTGGCAGAGGCATAATTGCTGAGGTTGCCTGGAAACAGAAGGTGTCGCTTGTTACATCAGAGCTGCTTTTAGCCAAATTGTAAAATAGCCATCAATGGGCCATGAGGGGGTTTGGTTACTAAAGATAAGCAGCAGAAGGCAGGAGGACTGGGGGGGGGGATCAGAAAATAGATAGAGGTCAACGCGAGGACCATTTATTCTTAACTGGGAAGAGCTAGATTAGTGAAAAACACAAAACTACAGGTAGGAGCAATTTTAAAATAAAAGGAGTTTGTAGCACTCTATGGATTTGCCCATTTACATTTTTCCACAGTTTGTCTTTCACTGAAATCCCATTTCAGATTTTTCAACAAATTTTAGTTTCAAACAAAGTTAACTTGAATAAATAAATTTAATATATATACAATTTTCAAGTAAATAGTGTATTTATTAAAGACAAAATTTTCTAAACCAACATTGACATGTGTGAAAAAAGTAATTGTCTCCTAAATCTAACAGCCAGCCGTGCAACATTTGAAAGGGCTGCCATCAAGCCCACTTTCTTTGCAGAAGGGTTTTAGAAAATCCAAAATGGGGAGTTTTTAACACAAACAGTCTGCTTGATGTTGCGCCACATAATCTCAATGGAATTTAAACCCAGAGTTTAACTAGGCCACTTGGAAATCCCGCCCTTTCTTTTGTTTTGGTCAGTCTGAGAGGGATTTGCTGGGTGTCTCGGATCATTGTCCAGACGCAATTAAATTGGATGAGCATAACTGAATGTTTTCATTGCATTGAGGAAAAAAGGTTTTATGAGTTAATTCGCTTAATGCACCACAACAAATCAAGTCATAAAACTAAGAAAATTACATGAGAATCAACAGGTATGGCATATTTTGTGATGTTGTAGAACCCAAGTGCAGGCAGTCACTGCCATTTAAAGATAGTTAGATAATCCAAATGAAATATCACATTTTCTGAATAATACTGGAGGCAACTCAGTGAGAAATCAGCAGAAGATAAAATGGGCAAAGCACACCAGTACATCTACTGGTGACTGCTGGAGTTGAAACGGGTGAGTGGTTACAGCAACTGAAAGAGGATGACTGTTGGGAATGAATAAAACCAGGTAAATACAGGGGAAAACTGGGATCAGAAATAGCATTGACTGAACAAAGCATTAACAAACATCAAGCTGATAAGAATACAAAACACAAGAATAGACAAAACAAAACAAAAACAAAAACAAAAAAAACCTTCAGACAAATTGCTCAAGAAGAATGGCCAAGGTTATTATAGCAGGGATGCAAAGTATACACACCCACTTTGTCCAACTTAAATGTGACATATCCTGTGTAATTCAACTGAAAACAAACATTAGAACGTTTAAAAATAAAAAGTTATTACAGTCGGGTTACATGCGTACAATTCATCAGACTAATTCTTTGGTGAATCATATTTTAGTTGCACATTCAGTCTTTTTGTGTTCACCCGTCTCTCAAGTATAGTTAATCTGACTGCTGTCTAAGGTTTTCGTAACACTTGATTATTTGGATCATTTAACTAAAGCCATACTTTGCAGAGAGGTTATAAAAGATTAAAACAATCTCATTGTGCAAAAATGTTATTCAAGGCAAGGACACACACACACACACAAAAAACAACTAAAGAAAGCCATCCATAATTAGAGACAATTTAGGACACCAGAGACATTACCATAACTGATTTTTTTCTATAGCTGATAAAAAAAGACAAGACAGAAACTGGTCCAAGAGACTGATGAGAGGAATTGCAGGAATATCTGGTAAATGCTTGTTGAGATCTACAAAGCAAACATCCTGGTTCAGTTAAAATCTGTTAAAACCTTGTGTGCGTTTGTAATGGTTACTGTCATTAACTACATCGCTTAACATAGAATCCTGAAACGGAAACTAAAAACTTGCGAAAGAAGTGAGTTTTATGCATAAATTTAAAATAGCCTGTGAAGGGTAGGATGGTCATAAAGTATGGGCCACCAACAAAAATGAGTCTGGATTAGGGAATGTCCTTTAGCCTAAAACAATAAATATATCTACATTTTTATACTACAAAGGAAAACTTAATGACATCAGAATCATAGAATTCTTTAACATTTTCACATGTTGAGATATTTTTTAATGTAACCGTAAACTTTACAACCAAACTGTAGATCTTTGCAGAATAAAAAAATATATATATATAAATATTTCTGTGAAAACTGTCATATAATTTGATCTACAAATGATTATGTGTGTGTTGCTTGTGCTGTAATTAACTTTTGAACTGAAATAAACACAGTTGAAAGTTAAACTAACACAAAGAACTGTTCTTTTGGCAGCAGGATAAGCCATGGTTGTATCACTTCTTTCCATTAACCACTTATTACTTTCTTTATATTAATTTAAGCAATTTATTTAAATTTTGGGTTCGTGGTTGGGGCTTTCTTAAAGAGTGACTTGTTCATTTCACAAATCAAAGTATGGAAAATTAATGAACGATTGGTTTATTTGGTATCAGTGATTAGTCACAATAAAAGTATTAAGTTGATTCTATACTTATGAAAAGGTAACGGACATAAATAAGAAGCTTAAGAGAAGCTCTAATGTTCTTGGCTTTATGGTTCTGATGTCTTACGGATTTGCTATATTAATACTGTGTGTTAGCTACGTTTTAGATGTTCAGGCACTATCATATTGATTCTGGCTTGTTTTTTAAGATCAGTCTTCTCTTCTTGCTTCATGTCCTA
This sequence comes from Poecilia latipinna, assembly GCF_001443285.1. Taxonomy (NCBI): domain Eukaryota; kingdom Metazoa; phylum Chordata; class Actinopteri; order Cyprinodontiformes; family Poeciliidae; genus Poecilia; species Poecilia latipinna. Next base: position 3,059 of record NW_015118075.1, on the reverse strand, counting down.
ATCTCCTCATTAACAGGCTCCTTCCTCACCCATCCATGTCTCCCTCATGCCGTCCTTCTTCCCCTTTAAAAACATCCTTCAGTCTGAGCTATCATTTACTCTCTCTCCTCTCCTGCCTCCCCATTCAGTGCCATTATTTGCCTCTCTGTCTCCACCACCATGTCTTTCTCTTAGACTTTCACTCACTTTTGTTCAAAAGCCTTTCCTCCCCTTCCTCTCTACCTCCCTCCGCCCTCACTCTCCTCTCTGCCATAAACCTCCATCTCTGGCTGCATCGCCACTGCGTACGAAGCGGATGGCGGCAGCCCACTCAGTCCTCTCGGGGAGCAGAAGGTTTGTCCACTCCCACTCTTGCTTTGCGTCATGGAACACGGAGAAATAGAGACCGAGGAGCGAGAACAGATGGGAGGAGGACACACTGGATGCCTGTTTTATAACATTACTCCTGAAAACACGGTGGTCATCACTCTGTAAGGCAGCAGCCGATTATGGACTCGTCAGGCGGATCTATGGGCTAAATATAGAAAACCTTTTGACCTTCTTTGGGTTCTACAAATCACCTCAAAGCCATATGCACAGTTTAAGTACTTACGTTTATTTGACAGTAGTAGTAATCAACATGTAATGTAAAAGTGATACAAAATCATCCCAAGGTCATTAAACAAATCCATGAAGGATATGAAATATGTTTGTAAGGCAGAATTGAGAAATATGACCAGCCAATTGAAGGTTTCATTTACCCCCTGACCCACTGCTGTCCAAAGTACAATCCAGGCTCTGAGGCACATTGACCTCTTAAGGTGTGCCATGTTATTTAGCACTAAGATGTCAGTAACAGTTACTTAAAATCCTGCAAACTGGGAATTATGGCACTTTTTTGCCTAGAATCTGGGAAAAATAGAGGCCAAATAAATACCTCAAACTCGTTGTTTTACTCCTCCCACCTTTAGAGCAGCTTTCTCAAATTGATTTACTGGTTTCCCAAATTTTTAAATTGTTTTGCAAACTTCGAAACTGTTGTTTTACCATTTTTTTCCATTATTAATATTTTACATCTGCATACGTTTTGTCCTTCAGATACCCTTTCGCTGTAATATTTGCTCCACCATGGCTTGCTGCCATGGTTACCGGACTCTTCATTTCTGATTGGCTGATCAGTACCTCCTCAGAACTCCTCACCCCAAAAGTCTGGACTATCTTCAAATACACAGAGAAAAATCAAGCTCAGAGAAACCCTAGTCCATTAGAAAAGTCAGACTGGACTCAGTAAAGAGGTTCAGTCTATTTCATGAGGATGACCAATAGGTAATAACATTTATGGCAGTGTGACATAGAAATAGTCATTTACTCAATCATTCAAGATTTGATTTTTGACGATGATCTTTATTACATATTTTACTCCCTTATGTCCGTCCACTTTCTGTCTGGTCACTGTGCATAAAGGCCATTACTGCCACAAAAGTTTATTTAAGAGACTTTGGTAAAGTTCAGATTGGAACATTAAAATTATTTTAATGGTCCAATCAGAGTCAGGCTGTTTGTAATGTTTACGTTTTAATCGTAGAAAAATATGTTTCTATTAAAGAGATGCAGATCAGGTCTGTCACTTCCTGTTCATATAGTTTGTAAGCAGTGAGGGGATAATTTATTAGTGTTACATGTTTTCTCTTCTTTTGTCTTTACTGAAGTTTTCATGTCGATTCTTTCAAAAAATACTAATAATCTTCCTCCCACCCCAGAATAAAATCTCCTCTTCTTCATTGTAAGCATAGAGGCTGAAGTCCTCACAAGGCAGAACTCAAACTTTTAGTCAAAATATTTTTTTTGACCATTTGTCAGACTTAAACTTAAAAAAACAAATGAAACTCATCATGTTGTGAACATCATTTCAAAGCTGCTCACATCAGCTGAAATCTGACAAACACTAGGTCAACTATTAAGCATTGTGTTTTTGTTACAGTAAACTCTTTAAATTATCGTCTTAGACAGACAGTACGCCTATCTCTACAGACCTGCTGGTGTTGTGGAAATCCAATATGAGAACTTCATTATCCAGAGATTGGTGTAACCATAGCAATCAGATGCACATCGGTGTGTGACATCATAAATGACTCAATTGCTCCCATTTACGCAAGTGGGGAGACCATTCAGGCCCTTCTGCTGTTTGTTTTTGCCTTCACCAGCTCTTGTTGATGACTTTAAACAGGCGTTGGATAGGATGCCAGCTAAAAAATGATGGCAACAAATAAATCAGCTGTGCTGGTTTCTAAATGCCACACAGGATACTATTAATACAGCATGTTCAAATGCAAATGTTGCTCACAGGATTTACACAAAAACAAAGAAGAAATGAGACTTCCAGCATAGTGTACACATGAGATTAGATCTTCTCACAGCGAGGCAGAACATGAACAGTCAAATCTGGGTCATCCTTAAAGCAAAAACATCCACTCTGAGAGAGATTTTTCTTGTGCTTTTCCCAATGAGAGTGGACAGCTGAATAAAGATGTTCAGTCGCAGATGAGTTTCTTCAAAAGCCCCAGTGACAGCCAAGGCAAGGGCATGGTGTGATGTGATCATGCAGCATTTTCTGGAACAACCTCACTGGTAATGAATTGAAGACAGAAAGTGAGGACAAGCTGACAGAATCCCCAGAGAGAATGTGTTTTGGTTCAGCACTCCAATGCAAGTAAAGATGTGGGTGTAAAAGTGTCCTCAAAGTCCAAAAAACCAAAAACAAAAAAAACAACCAACATTATGAGAGCTGCTGTTTTAATTAGGATTTTCAACATTAAATGTGTAATTATTCGGAGCTTCTGCTTTTCCCTCTGATAATATAAATACCAAGTGACGTTTCATAAAAGAAGCTGGATATAGAAAGCTCCACTGGGTTGTGTAAATTTTAAAATAACTAATTTGTGCAGAAAATCCTGGGGGATGGAAGAAAATTTTATTAAGAGAGATTGGTCAGAAGTTGCAATCAAAAATGTTTTTTTTATTTTTTTTATTTCTCTGGTTTAAAAAAATAAAAATCAAGATGAAAAGAAGATAAAATAAAA
>NW_015118074.1:5481-10736 GCF_001443285.1 Poecilia latipinna | reverse complement strand
GAGGCAGGTAAATTTTCCTCGAGGAATTTTAGTAATCGAGGTACTCGAATCATTCGAGGAATCGTTTCAGCCCTACTTATGTATTTAGAAATTGCATTTTAAGGATCTCATTTGTTTTTTTGTTTTTTTGGGTTTTTTTTTTATTCCCAAACTCCCTAAAGAACAATACAAAGTAATACTTCTGACAAAAGCAATAAGTTTGATGGCTATTGTCTAATCTGCACCATAACAGCAGTTTTCATAATTATCCCAGAGGAGAATTGTTCAACTTACCTCAGATATTCGCACTCTGACGTTGATTTACTTGTCCTGACATTTCGAGCAAAACGACTCGTGAAAAACGGATCAATTTAAAAAAACAGAAACAGCAAATGTCTAAACCAAAGTGACAGAAATATAATATTCATATCATTTGGCACCGTTATTGATTTTAAACAGCTTGCTCTAATAGCTCCTGCAGTGTCCGTATACACTCTGACAAACAACTCCATTTGCATCAAGCGGACACTGCTGTCATTTGTGAGAGAAACAGTTTGAATCATCCATCACAGATGCGTTAAGAGAACTGTTACGTCGTCTCTTTTCACCCTCTGTCATCACTTCCTGTATCATTTCACACATTATTTTCTGTTTGATTCAGTTCAGCTCTGCTACAATTCCCCCAAGTCCCACTACAGGAGATAAGGGGTTCAAGTAATGGACTTAGAGTTGACCTAAAAAACTGACAAAAAGGTTTAAGAGCAACTCTAGAACTTATTGTTAAAAAAAGAAAAAAAAAAAGTGTGACATTTTGTTTGCCTCCCAGGATGAACCATTTGAGTATTGGCTTAGTATTTCTGGTTTAATAATTCAGACACATTTTATTGTAGAAATGTGCTGCTCATGGTGGCAGCATGTTGGAGGAACTGTGTTATGTCAGGTCTGATTTGTCCTTTGTGTTGAATTTTTCATATTTTTGTTTTTGGTTGAGACATTAGATGTCTGGACAATTATTTCTTCTGATTTTGGATGTTGAGCAGCTGGAAGGATGTTTCTTTATGATATATAACCATGGCAACAGGGTTTCATTTTTACAAATGGGAGCAGCTGATTAGCACCTTAAAAGCTCAAATAATACCTGAACTCTGACCTCAAATCCCAGAGGAGTTAAAAAGGAGGCTTCATGGATGCAGAGCAGCGAGAGGAGGAAATTCAAACCATCTCTTCCATCAATTATATTGGGAAAAGATCAGATTTCTCCACTGCCTTGCCGAAGTAAACTCAACATATAGATGATACAGATTTTGCTGCTTTTGTTTTTAGGCTATATTTGAGTAAGCAGTTTAATTTCTCATGTTTCCAGATTTTTGTCTAACATCTTCCAGCTCCATCTTGTCGCTTTTTGTAACTTCTAGGTGAGTCAAGGGGGATTCTTCTAGGATATGCGTTTGATAGGAGCCGAGCTGCATTGTGCAGTGTGCTTGTATTAGTCAAAATGACTTCTATTTATGTCTTTCTTCAACAGAAAGAAATAAATGCCCTTATTTGGGCAGTTGGCCAAATAATGGTATGTAATCAGAAGATTTGTCACATTTTATTTACTTAAAATGACTCATCTGAAACCGTTTCTTACATTGAAAACAAAGCTCACCTTTGTTTTCAACTTTGCACCAAGCAGTGTAAAATGTGTTTGCAGGTATATAGAAGATCAATTTGAATTTCACTATTGTAAGAAAAAACATTCCATTTCTAATTCTATGGTATGACCGGGAGATGCCAAACAAATCACAAAACATATCCAGTGCTTAAGCAGACCTGATGCTAGAGCAAGTTGTTTAGATGTTTGGTTTCCCACAGTCAGAAAACCAGCTTGGTACCAGGTTACTACATCACTCCAAACGTTTGATCCTCCTCCTGTCGTGTTCTGAGTTTCAATGCAGTAGCACAGCAGACGGTTCAGCAACAAAAAACATATTCTTTATGCCTGCCTGGAAACACATGCACTAATAGTCACCAGCTTCATTTATTGAGGCTCAATATTTGTAAGTGGTTCACAATCATATCCAATTATATCTGCACTGCAAAGAGAAATTAAATACGGCAATTAGAACATGATTTATTAACACTACCTGGCACCGAGTCAGAAATGGCATTCACCTCGACTCTGTTTGGATATCAGAAAGCAGGAAGATAAGAGACAGTCAGCTCATGCTAATCCACTGCTAATCTGACTTTTTAAGGAATCTTAAATTTAATTGATTTCACTGTTTGGTCTTAAATCAGGCAAAAGCAAAACTAACATTGGAGCTTTACAGTGCTGCATTCATTCTATTTGTAAGCTGACTGGAGACCGCTCCAAATGCAGGGAGCGGGCTACAGAGCAGGGCATTCTGGGTAAATGCAACCAAAACAAACACCCATGTCTAGCGATGGTGTGAGAAAAGACTCGATGAGCCCATTCATGGAGATTGTCTGGCACAAGCATCAAAGAAAAAAAGAGAAATGTTACATCCACTAGAACCTGAAACCACTCCATTGTTGTTCACATTTTGTGAAGAAGAAAGTTGCATTCTGATAATCTTAAGAGATATTCCTGCTTTGTGTGGTGTGCTAAGAGTGATCTAGTGCAGTCTAGTCCATGTGACAACAGGCTGATTGAGTTTATTGGCCAAGCTGGAATAAAGGGCTCTAAAGGAGTCAAAGCACTGCTAGTATCAAATATTTGCACTTGGCTTTCTAATTCTCAATTTCACTGCCAATGGTACTAGTGCCCTGCCAAATGTGAATGGAATAATGTTGTGCATCCAATCACTGTTTTGAAAATTAATTGCAATTGTATGCTGTCTCAATCCACCTTCACTCAGCAACACCATCTAACATGAAGAGTGTTCATGGTAGATACTCCTTTTTCCCTAAAACCGGCCCAGGTCTCCATCCTTACAACTGGCACAAAGTTAGGATTTGTTCAATTCAAGCTCTCAATATCTTACTTAGTTCTTATTTTTGTTTCTTTGCTACTGGCTTAATATTTGTGTTGTGCGCTGTGTTGCAAACCACAACAGCTCAATTACTGAGACCTTTTGACAGTTGACTTGCTCATGGAAAAGCCGAGCTTAACAGCCATATCGCGGCTTATGTCTGCACTCAGTCTCCGTCTCCGAACACACAGACATTAATGATATATATTAAGAAATTCCTTTCGGAGATGAGGATGATGGTATTAGAGCACACACCCAGCTCAGTGGCAATCATATTTACATAGTTGTGTGGGCCTGGCACCATTGAGCCCATCCTGCACTGAATAGATAAGGATTATACAGACAGCACAAAGTAAAGGTCTGCTCTGTCCTCCCACCAGACATATTTTCACCTTCTCCCATTCCTGCTGACACCGAGACATCCACCAGGCCTGTGGAGAGAGGGCAATAGAAATATCTCTACAATTACAAACAATAAATAACATCCACACAGGGGTACTTGTGCATGAACAAACACATTATTTAGATGTCTGTCTTTACACAAACACACACTCTTCCAAACACCATTACTCTCCATAATGACTGGCAATCGATTGGAGCAAAGGGGCTGCAGGAATCTTGCTCTTAAAAGGGCTTATTACTGAGCTTGATGGCCTGTAAGGGCCTGTAGTTTTACAGCTGTGGCATCATATCTTTATTAAGGTACCAGCTGAGGCCCCAGCCAATGCTAATTGTACAGCTAGTATCAGCACTTTCTGGAGTCTTATTTACAAGTTTCCTGGAGGGCAGCATCAATATGCAGCCATTTAGCATATGACCCATTCTTCAAAAATAGATACATTTTTGGCTCTCGTGTTCAAAATACAGAATAATTTGGACTAAATGATTTGGATCCCAGTCCTCTAGTTTGCATTGGTAGTTTGGGATTAAGAAGGTTTTTTTTTATTCGCTAAATTCTTAACCTAGGTTCTTTTAGTTTATCTTTTTGATAAAAACACTACTTTTACTTTACATGCAGTCAATTCTGTTTTCTTTAGTTCATATCTTTTTTTTCTTTTTAGAGCTACCCTGACATTTTTCTATAGAACTTTGGGTGAGCCATTTCTATTACAGCAATGAGACATATTGGTCCACAAAGGCCCAAATTATGATACCACCACATCATCTGGACCTTTCCTAATGTTCAGTGAAAAACAAAACACTTTAAATGTATGTAACCTGCAGAATCTAAAGAAAGTAATTGCAGTGGTCAACAAAATGCAAAAGTCACAACAGTAGTTATATTGCCATGCAGAAGCAGCGTTTCTGATAAACTTCCTACTATAACTTCCAGTGTGGCTAATGGTGTTGGGTTGTGGCTCTTGTTGTGTTGTCTGGTGTTGTTGTATCTTGTGTTGTGTTTTTTTTAATTGTTGTTTTGTCTGGAGGTGAGCAGAGAGAAAATGCAAATGGCAACCAGAAAAGCCCCAATCAGGATTCAAACCAAAGACCCTCTTTCTGCAAAAACTGCACCAAAACATCTAACTAGCCTTTACTGCCAATGAGAGATTTGTTTGGCTTTGTTCATTTACTTGCAGGCGGATCCTGCTGTGATCCGATAGCAGCAGCACTGAGGGATTGACTCTTCTCTGAAGTGAAGATAATCTGTTGTTACTTTGTAAATTGTTCCCCTCTCAAACATGTAAATGTGATCCCTCTCTGAAATAATATTAGGCTGTGTGCCAACCACAAAATTTTGTGTGTGTGTGAATCAAAACAGAGGGACTTAATCCAGCCTCCCCTTGCTCTGTTAGAAAATGGTTCTGTTATGTTGGAGGTTTTGATGTCAGTACATTTTTTGGACCATGTTTGCTTTCCATGGAATGAAAATTGTTGGTTCTGTGATGCATTTTATTTCAAATTCTGGTGGTTTGTCATTGTTGACTCAGTACAATCTATTATCAAAAAGACTGCCAGTTTTTTTTTTTTGTTTTTTTTTTTTTTATCTTCACGTTTATTGCCATAACAACAAAACAAGACAACGCCACAAAATATTGTGATACAATTTTAAGTTCTTATTTCTGCCATCTTGCATGAAAATACGATTTAGGTTCCATTAGGCGAGGATGTTTAATTTGGAATTAGTCTGGTGCTGGGAGAGATGTGGGTCAGCAACTTGAGGCCTGCTCCAGCCTTGAAACATCAAAGAAAGGCAAGACACAACATTGTTTTATCCAATTAATTGTTTCTGTCCAGACACAACCACTTACCGTTCTAAAGGAGAAGTTTAGACATACAGGTTCATGCAGCTAGTCTTAG
>NW_015118074.1:0-1895 GCF_001443285.1 Poecilia latipinna | reverse complement strand
CTGCCATGATTCTAACACACACTTGCGCAGCAGCAGCAGGTCTACTTTGCTGCCTCACAGGTGTAAACCCAGCGCGAGCATCTCAGCGTTAATGTTGCGTTTGAAGGCGGCTCGGAAAAACAGGTTACGACTTGTTAGCAACGGATTAAACTGTTTTAACTGCTGGAAAAGGTGACAGAGGACACGGATATGGGAAGGGCGGGAGCTCCTATTCTATCAAATTGATATAGGAATACCATTCCAAGGTAAAAACAATAAACAGTTTCCAGTCCGGGGCCCGCTACGGACACCGTGAAGCTCAAACAAGATGTTGCAGCAAAGTTATCCCACTTTTTCCAACTGCATGCGCCCTAATCAGATGCACACAATGCGTGTTTTCTCCCAATCTATGGGAGAACGGTACCTGATGGGGAAACGCTAATCCACATGCCTTCAAGTAGAACTTTTTTTAAAACACATGCGCACTTAGTTTCAAAGAACCGAGCACCAACTAGGCACAGCGAGAGCATTACACGTGTACCGTTACTGTGTAAACAAAGATTGTAATTAGAACGTTTTCATGTAAATGATCCAACTAAAACGGAACAAAAATTCAGTTTTTGTTGGATCATTGTCGTGTAAACGCCCCCTNTTTAGGCCCCGTTTACACGACAACGATTTCGGGGGAAAACGGAAGAGTTTTGTTGCGTTTGTAGTGCGCATTTACACGAAACCACCGAATGTTTTCTCTGACAACGGCACAGATTGAAAACGGGTTCCAGAGTGCGATGTTTCTGAAACGTACCGTTTTCCGTTGTCGTGTAAACCGAGAAAACGGATCTTTTCTTCCAGAGAATCCCCAGCTCATGCATAGTATGACGCAAAACATAGCTGCTTCCTACAATCCACAGAAGAAGAAGAAACTACTCACAATACTGGTGTTACTGTTTCCCCATCAGATACGGTTCCCTCAGCGTCTCTTCACCGCCCCGCACCGCCCAGGTGGCAAAATTAAAGGCTGCTTGTTTAGCCTCTTACCTAGAGAACTACGGACCAGCCCCGGCTCCAGACGAGTTTAACAGAGGGGGCATCGACTTATTTTGGGGGGGCAAAATGAGTCTACTAGCTGAACATAGACAACAACATCAATAGCATACAGGCTACTTGTTAACAAGCGTAAGGTTCTGTATTGATATTAGCTAGTCATCTTTTAGCTATCATTACCTGCATCCAACAGCTTTACTCAACTCTGTCGGCTAGTTTGGGGAAAAAACTGTGCAAAGTTATTTACGTTTTGCTGGTTTGCTGCCATGATTTGCAGCAGCAGGTCTACTTTGCTGCCTCACAGGTGTAAACCCAGCGCGAGCGTCTCAGCATTAATGTTGCGTTTGAAGGCGGCTCGGAAAAACAAGTTACAACTTGTTAGCAACGGATTAAACTGTTTTAACTGCTGGAAAAGGTGACAGAGGAAGTGCGGGAGCTCCTATTTTATCAAATTGATATAGGAATAACAGACTGTTGGCCATTCCAAGGTAAAAACAATAAACAGCTTCCAGTCCGGGGCCCGCTACGGACACCGTGAAAGCTCAAACAAGGTGTTGCAGCAAAGTTATCCCACTTTTTCCAACTGCATGCGCCCTAATCAGACGCACACAATGCGTGTTTTCTCCCAATCTATGGGAGAACGGTACCTGATAGGGAAACACTAATCCACATGCCTTCAAGTAGAACTTTTTTTTCACCACATGCACACTCAGTTTCAAAGAACCTAGCACCAACTAGGCGCAGCGAGAGCATTACACGTTTTCGATGTGTGCCGTTACTGTGTAAACACAGATCGTAATTAGAACATTTTCGTGTAAACGACCCAACAAAAACGGAACAAAACTTCCGTTTTTGTTGGATCGTTGTCGTGT
>NW_015118073.1:8282-10737 GCF_001443285.1 Poecilia latipinna | reverse complement strand
TTGTCATTAAAGCACACCCGTTGCCATGGCAACCGCCTGCGCTCCGCGAGCCCAGCAGAGATTACTTTAAAAACATAACATTCAGTCTGTTACGATATTAGGTTTGCAGGCTTGATATTTATTTTGCGATCATTAATAAGCCTCTCATGAACACAGCGGTGGTTGATTAGTTAATTTTAAACTCCTGCTCTGCTAGTTATTTTGGTAATGGAACCAAATCGCACCTAATTGCGCAACAACTTGTTGAAACAATAATCACTGAGATTATTATTTTTGTTGGGTCATTAATTTAAACACGTTTTGTTTTTGTTTTTTTTCTTCTTTAATAAAGTTCTGAACGTTTTGATAAGCCAATCAGAGGAGGACGTGCTGGTCTCATCGTCCTGGCGGTGTTCAGTTTGTCACCTAATGCCAAGATCGATTCAAAACCTTCTGGGATCGACATATTGCTCCCCTGCTGTAGCAAAGCACAAACAGTTCAGAAACAATATGAAATGGGGGAAAAACATTATTTATTAACTGATTAACTAATGTTTTAGATTGTTCTTGAAAAACTCATCACTCACAGCTGCACAGTGAATCCATTTATTTATTTTTTTTACAGCTGACAGCCTCTCCCCTCTCTTGCAGGTACTGCACACCCCCACTAAATATTTTAGGGGTACGCATTACCCGACCATACCCGCCTACTTTCACCCCTGGCTGTAATTAAAAAATATGGTGTCCAAGGTTTGTCCATGCTGTCTTAAAGGAAAGAAGCGTGAACACGGTGCATTAAAACATTCTCTTATGTGGTTGTGTAGCACAACATTCAGTTTCTTTAAAACACTTCTGCTGACTCAGCATAGAGGCAGAATTTTCTGGTAATATCCTCTCAACAATAACACTGCAGTTTACACTGACCACACGTGTAAGATTCACATTAAGTCACTATTATTTTAGTTTGTTTTAAAATCATAGTAAAAGTCTGTTTCACTGTGATTGCTCTTTTACTCAAAGATCATTATGTTGCTTCTGCTCCTAATTACTGTTTGTTTCAAACAGGAAGGTTAGAAAAATACTTTAGTTGCTGTTCTTATGTCATGGTTCTAAAAGACACACTGGGTTTGGTAACTTAGAGTCTTACAAATCCAGAACTCAGAAATTGGTCAAAAACATTCTGATCATCTACGAATGGAAAAAGTGCTTCCGCTCTCACCTCTGGGAGGGAATTTTGCACTGAAGTTTGAAGATTTGATTCTCTAATTTTACTTTCATGACCTACTGGATCTGAATTGCATAACAACTGGATAGATTTCAACTATTTGTAAATGTAAGTGTGTACTTTGAACAGGACAGAGCGAATCAGAATGAAAGGGAACAGGAATTTAACAGAAACGGAATGGCAGGATAGCAACTGAACCATCAGCAACAACAAAACAACAGAAATATGTTTGTTGTTGTTTTACACAAATCTTTGGTGGGGACGTTGCCTGTAAGCTCTGGATGCGTTTCTCCAAAGCTATTTTGAAGCGGCAGTGTGCATGGCAGAGCTTACTGGTTTTACTGGTGCTCATGACTGCAGCTGGTGGCCTGCAGGTGTAAAAATCAACAGCAGATTAACTAAAAGAGCGGACCGCGTCTTCGCTAGCAGAGACTTTTCAACTGACAAGCATTCATGTTAAAGTTCCAGCGTTAGGGGAGAACGCCCCGCAGCTCTCCACAGCCCTGCGTTTGTGCGGGGGTTCCACCGCACACACCTCGCGGGGTTTCAGCTCCGACACTCACCGAACTTTTGCGGCCACGGAAGAAATCGCGTCACTCCTCAGGTTCTTCCTTTTGGACACTGCAGTTCCCATCCTGAAGTGGAAACGACCCAGAGAAGAAAATGCAGAGCATTCCACAAACTGATCGGCGGCAGACAAAAGGAGAAACCACGAGATAACGGGAAGGTAAAAAAATAAATAAATTAAAAAAAATCCCAGGGCATCCAGTGAATCACGACTTTTACCTTCACATGTTTGAACTGAGTGCGCCTGTGGGGCCGCGGGGGGCGCAGACAGGGTCAGGCAGCTGCGGGTTTGGCGCACAGCGCAGCAGCTGGGGGTGAAGCTGGGAGATGTGCCGCGCTTTGCTCTCCTCTCCTCTCCTCTAATGTATCTGAAGCTTCCAGGAAGGAAGCAACACCATATAAAGAGAAGCCGCCTGCACGCACGCTGCGTGCCGCGAGAAGGTGCGGGGTGGGCAGCTACTGCGGAGCAAACACGCAGCTTCATCCGCTGGTGTGGATGCGATGCAGTGGCGGTTCATGCACGGATGGGTTCCCTGTTCTGCTATAGGGCCCCCTTTTGTTTTCACAAATAAAAGACCCACCAAAAACACACTTTGTTTTAAATATATATATATATATATATATATATATATATATATATATATATATATATATATATATATATATATATATATATATATATAT
>NW_015118073.1:0-5068 GCF_001443285.1 Poecilia latipinna | reverse complement strand
ATATATATATATGCAAATGCAGAGTATTTCAGTTCAGCCTGACCAGTCTGTGTGTTTTCAGTTCCTCGGGTTAATTTGCCTCTAAGCTGTTTGCTTGTTTGTCCTGTTTGCTTCTGTGTTGCCTAGCGATGGATAAGTCTGGAGGTATATCTGGTGCAAAGGTATTTGTGCCTTGTAACAGTGAAATGTGGATATTTATTTTAACAAATGTAAAGACAATTACACCTCTGTTGTACAAAAACAAAATAACATTTTTTTGAGTCATATTTTCAAAAATCTTATATTTACACTTTTGCCCCAATTGATCCAAATGTTGTCCAACACATCCACATATCTGTTTATAAAAACAATGTCCCCATTTCTTTTGACCTTCACAAATTCTTCAGTCTGGGAACAGATTCCATTCTACAAGTCACAAAATATAAAGTCGAACATTTTTGCTGCAGTCAGTCCAGAATATTTGGAGCCAAAAAAATACAACATACAAAAGATTAATATCTTCACACAAACCCATTTTGTGAAATCTTTTTTTTCTTTATTTTCCTGCTCACACATTAGAACAAAATTGTTGGCACCCCTCTGTTTAAGACTGAAAAATCAACAATGCTCACACTGTTTTATTAGTTTATTTTTTTAAATAATTCTGTTGAACCTCAGTTCGAAAGCAACATTTGATTTTCAATGGTTAACTTTCAGAAAATTTTAACGTTTTTATTTGTCATTACTCTTGTTTGAAGTAATTGCAGTGACCACTGTGGGCTTATTAGTCATTAATAGAAGTGTAATAACATTGTTGTCCACATGTGTGCATGCATATGTATTGTTCTTCATCAGCCCACAGATTTTCCCATAATGTTCTGGAGATCATAAAAATATCTCGACAAACGTAGCAGCTGGAGTTATTTTGCTTTCATTAGGGGTGACAATTTGTTATACTCTAAAAATGAATTGGCAAAACATATAGATCAAAGTTTTCATAATATATAAACCAATACATTAAAAAATGTTTCATGGTTATTTGTTTCCATACAATTTAAAAAATATGCAGCCACAGTGGGGAAAAAAATGACATGGTATAAGGTACAAAGATGTAGGAGAATGGGACAAAATGCAGCTACATATTGGCACAGAACCAATATTTAAACAAATTCAGTCAATGTTTTTGTACCTATCAGCCCATTTTAATTTCTCATACAGAGATGAAAACCTGCCCAGATTTCTGACTGGCCTCTATGAAGCAGCAAACCCTAACGGCCACTCTGTGGATCAACAGAGGCAGAGCCAGGAAACAAGAGCAGCTCATTTGACTTTCATTACCAGTCCCATCAAGGTGTCTACTGACCAGAAAGCCAAGGAGCATATATTTCCCCTTCTCTGGAAACCAAATCAACTCCATATCAATATTCAGACACTGTAATAATAAGAGCGAGAGAGAGGCAGCATCCTACATCGTTATTATGAAAGCATTTGAAATGTATAAGGTTCAGATGACTGTGCAGTGTCCTCAAGGGTTTCTGCTGAGTGTGTCCACATGTCAGAGCAGGGACAGGCGGACAGCACAGAGACATGCTGAGGACAGGACTGCGCTGTCATCGCTAATCAAATGACAGACGTGAAGGAACAGAGATCTCAGCTGAAAACAGCTGGTTACATTCACAGTCATTATGTCTACCTGCCCACCTGCATGTCAGCAGAATGATGTACATGTTCTTATCATTAAAATTTATGGGGATTTATGTTTGGTTGATTATTTCCTTGTTGTAATGATGTTTCTTTGTAAAAAAAAAAAAATGCTTTCTTATTTATTTTTCCCATTGGTGCCAAATGTCTGAAGAAAGTGAATGAGTTGAACAGCAGAGTTGAGTTTGTGGTATCCTGGCCTTTGCCTTCCTGCACTGTTAGGCTCATTTTAAATTCACAGACAGTCTGAGATTTCTCCTATTCACTTGGATTCCTTTGGTAGAATTTTAACCGGGCCAATAAGCAAACAGAAGAAGTTGTGAACAATGATGTTGATTTTTTTTTTTGCACTGTTTTAGAATTGTAATTCAGGCCGTGTTGGCCACACTTCTAAAAATGAAAGTAACATTAACATCCGCCTTGTTAGCCATTCAGAGAGTCTTCATCCATTCCCAGTGGAGGATGGTTGCTATGAAGCTTACCGACAGTTTTTGGTAAGCCTCATAGCGTTGAACTGGGAAATTACATATGTCACAGACAAATGTTAGTTATTGGGTAAAATTTAAATTATCAATACAGTCCAGGCCTTCTGGAAGCAATCGTTATCCAATAGCTGAGAGTCCAGACCCTCTGGATGAAGTGCAGAACAAAAGGTTGATCTTTTTTCCAGGCTAAGTTTGTGAGGGTGCACCCATGAAGAACTTGTAAAATCCTACATGTTAATGCCAGGCAGATCATTCTGCTCTTCACTGGAATTGTAGCTCTTATCTTAGCATCTGGTCTTGTCTCATCTTGAGAGGTTATTGCAGCATAATCACCAGAACAAAGCTAACACTCATTACTGCAGAATTTGACCCTGATGGCCAGTCAATAACTCCAACTATTACTGGGTTCAACTTGTTGTCAGTTTCATAGATAAGTGTTACAAGCTAAACATAGAACATATTTGATGGTTAAATTACAAGCATAGCTTCCTGCCAACTACCCTCATCACACCACAGGAGTTACAGGAAAAATCCTGGATAGAGTTGGGAATGCATGCATCCACCACAGCCCAATGCATCACACCTGCCTGACCTCCTGCACTGCATTTTATGTGAGGTGAAGGTAATTCCTCTCTATCAAAGGATCTTCTGTATTCCAGACAAACAGACGTTAACCCTATTCACTACAATGGAGCAACAAGCATTTCAGAAGCATAGTTTAATTCTTTACATAACCTTGTGGCAAACCTTGCTGACATTTTTGTCCTTTAAAAAAATAACTATGGGTTGTGGCATGGCATGGTGGTCACAGCAGACGCCCCATACAGAGGCTGCAGACTGGATACGGCTGACCTGAGCTGGACTCTTGTCCTCGGTTCCTTTGTCACATCTTCCTCCTCCTTCTGCCTCTTTCCTGCCTGATAACTGTTAAATGAGCCCACGTATGTCTAAATATGTTAGAGAAACACACAGACTGCTGTGTGACTGTTTGGTGTTCTCATTTTTTTCAATGTAAGAAAATATGTAACTGAAAATTGCAGATGTTATGGAGTACCAGAGGGTGAAGTTAATGAATCACAAAGTGGATTTTTCCCTCATGCATATCCAGCTCCATTATGGATCATAAAGCATCCATTATTTACATAATGGAAAGTGTGAGAGCAAAATGTGAAACTGCTGTTTGAGATCTTAAACCCATTATAATATGAGCGAGAAATTAATTAAACCACGTTCTGAAATCATCATAGAAATAAAAAGCCAGCAGCCGTCCAGACAAATATGAATGAATCAAACAATCTTAGTAAATAAAATGATGCTTTTATTTACAGCGCTCTTGTTTGCCCGTTTAAGGTTCCCACAGTGAAGCTCCAGTGAAGTTCGGATTTTTTTTTGGCCAAATCAAATAATCTAGACCTTACAGGCAACAATAAACGTCTCAGACTAAAAATGACAAATTTCCCAACTAATTAAAAAACAAACCTCTTCATTGTTTGCACAAAGCAGTTTATATTTACTGGTTGACACTGAGACTCAGGAGAACCTGCAGCAGTGATGGACCCTCTGGCAGGATGGGAAGAACTGCTACCTGCACATTTCACTGAAAGGAAACCATTGCTGGCCCCAAAAGGCGATGATTTCCACTTTAATGTTTTCCTCTTTCATAACCACTAGTCTGTAGCTGGACTCTTTCACTGATTTTCCTGAACTGATGATAAGCTGAATTAAAGTCAACTTTTTAACAAATAAGCTAATTGTAAACTTCATCTTTATCACTCAAAGAACCATTTTGCTCTCAAGCCGGCCAAAAAAAAAAAAAAAAAAAAAGATTCTTAGGGCTGAAAATGTCAACACTTTTTGTAAAAAGACAAACTTTTATCTACTTTAGGAAATATGTAGTAATTTTTAAAGAACCACCA
The DNA here is from genome assembly GCF_001443285.1 of Poecilia latipinna. Classification (NCBI taxonomy): domain Eukaryota; kingdom Metazoa; phylum Chordata; class Actinopteri; order Cyprinodontiformes; family Poeciliidae; genus Poecilia; species Poecilia latipinna. The sequence goes on along the minus strand of NW_015118073.1, from coordinate 987 downwards.
TCTTATGGTTTATTTTTAGATTTGAAAAAATAAGATAATCATAAAATTTAGCAAAGAGAGGATGACAAGGTTTTGTTATGCAGGATGGAAAATGATTTTTAAAAATACAATCTAAAAACACTTTACTGGTACTTTTAGTATCATTCTTTGTGGAAATTCAATACAAATAATGAAAAAAAAACTGTTATATCTATAATTGAAACATGTTATAAATTTTTGACCACAGTTGTTAAAAGCCATTGTGGAAAGTTTGAAGAGCCACGGGTTGCAGACCTCTGATCCAAGACATGATTTCCCTGTTTGTTCACATTTCATGTTTGCATCAAACTGAGTTAGCAAGCATGTCCTTCTATATTTCACTACATTTTATCTTGTAAATTTGAATTAATTAAATAAATCTGCTGTCCTCCTCATTATCAGGATCCTCCACAGCAAGATTTAGTGGATTTACTGGGTTTAATTTCTGAGTCAACCATCAACATCTAGCAGGACGTCTGTACGCCATTCAAAATAAGATTTTAGGGCTCAGCGGTGGCGCAGGAGTACAGCACATGACCCATGTGTGCAGCTGTCACAGGTTTGAGTCCTGGCCAGTTGACCTCTGCTGAATGTCTCCCCTATATCTCCAAAGCTGCTTTCCTGTCCACTCACTATGAAATAAAGACCCCCAGAGCTAAAAAAAAAAAAATTCTTAGAAAAATAAATAAATAAGGTTTTATTAACAGATGGTTTGGCTGAGGGAGTAATGTGAGGGATGCTGGGAAACCGAAGCCAAGAACATGGCTGCAGATCCATTACTAAATCACACCAAGTCACTTTACACGCTCTCAGGAGACTTGAATAAAACTGACCTTAATTCTGTTATCCATGTCTAAATCTTGTACTTGTTTTGTTTTGTCAAAAAAAAAAAAAAAAAAAAAAAAAAAACCAAATTTTAAAAAAAAGGGGGGGAAAAAAACATTTGGTTAAACACGTTCAAACTGAAAA
>NW_015118072.1:0-10746 GCF_001443285.1 Poecilia latipinna | reverse complement strand
AGTCATGCTCATAATAATAATGTGTTTCAAAAGGTAAGTGTAACTCTTCTTGTTTAGTTGTCGGTCACCTAGTACAATACAGAATAAAAAAACTCTTCACAATGTGGCTTTGACTGCAGGCAAGTGGTCCGACAGGCTCCACCAGCGCTCCTCAGAATTCTTTATTATTTTTTTTAGATTTGATCGTATAGTTTAAACAATAAATATAACAGTTAACAAATTTCCAAAAACAAAACATTCTTATTCAATGAATCAATCAAAAATAACTTGCAGCAAAAACAGTAAAATAACAGACAACTGTTGTACCAGTTGACAAGTAAAACATCCTCAAAACATTTTATATATATATATAAATAAATTTATACTTTGAACCCACCTAGTACAATACAGAATAAAAAAAACTCTTCACAATGTGGCTTTGACTGCAGGCAAGTGGTCAGACAGGCAGAAAAATAAGACACGGTTAGCGTCGGTACTGAGTGGTCAGCCACGAACACCTGCTGAATTTTGACCAAAATGATTAAAGTGTATAATTATCACCATAATGGAAATAATGGAAAATAAATGAATAAATAAATCACATGAATTGGCTGTCATGAATATACAAGGTCCAACTGAAGTAGTATCCTTTACAAAGGATGAAGTGGCAAGAAAATGGCGCCTTATTCCTTGCCAGCTCCTGGAAGCAGGATGCAGCCTACATCCCACATAATCCATGCCCAAACTAAAAGAGGTCCCTAACCCTGGACCTGTACCAACAATGGTAATATACACTACAAAAACAAAACAAAACTCAGGACAAGGAAAAGTCAGATTAAAAAATAATCTATTACTATAAATGTCTTTGCTGGAACATTTGAAACACTGAGTTAGAAACCCTGTCAAAAAGCTGACTAGCATCATCATTAGCAGCCATGTTGGTCATCACCTGGATCAGTCTATTGACAGGCTTGACTATTCTACCAACACGGGTTCTAACTGTGTAAGTAGTGTCAGGCTCAGTGTCAGTAACAGACTGAGCAACTAGTGAAGTGTGTGGACAAACACTCTGTGTATCAACTGAAGCATTTGAGGAATTATTGTCACAGTCCATCTCACTAGGGAACAACAGATATCCCCCGTCTGCCTGTGCTGCAGAGACAACGTCTCCAACAAAGTCATTCACAGGGGTAACATCATGGGGCTTATCAGATAGGGAGCTGACCCATTCTTGTGTTCTGATTTTTGAATCATTTTCCTGAATGACTGATCCCAGGGCATCTGAAATAGTGTTAATGTCAGAGCTTTCAGGTGTGACGGCAGCAGAGTTGACAGGCTCACCGGATGCATCAACAGGCAAGAAGTTCACTAGCATCAAGAGGTTACGATGCACAACTCGAACTTGGCCGGTGTTGGAATGTTTTATTTGGTATGTGTGAGTTGTAGGGTTCATGTCCACAACGGTGTACACTGTAGACTCCCAGCGGTCAGCAGTTTTGCGTTTGCCTCTTTCACGCTTGTTTGATACTAAAACACGGTCGCCGACCCCAATAGATTTCCCTTTAGTATGGCGATTGTAGAGACCAGCCTGTCGATCTTGTTCCTTGTTAGCATGATTTTGAGCTATGGCCATTGCTTCTTGAAGATCTTTAGTCAGGGACAGTACATACTTGTCATATCCACCAATTTCAGGATCTTGGAGGATGTTCTTGAAAAGCACATCAACAGGGAGGCGTGGCACTCTCCCAAACATCAGATAAAAAGGGGCATAGCCTGTGGTTTCATTGTACATGAAGGTCAATGTCTGAAGTTGTACATGAAGGTCAATGTCTGAAGTTGTTTTGGCCAATTCTGTTTTGCATCTGGTGCAAGTGCTCTTATCATGTTTCCCAGGGTTCTGTTGAAACGTTCCACGCTGCCATTACCCATTGGATGGTAGGGGGTCGTATGGGATTTTCTCACACCAGCAACTTTCAACAGTTCGCTTATGAGCTGACTTTCAAAGGATGGACCTTGGTCAGAATGGATTCTCTCAGGGAAACCATAGATGCAAAAGTACTTGTCCCAAAGCTGCCTTGCCACTTGTTTTGCAGATTGGTCACGGCAAGGAAAGGCCTGAGCGAGCCGTGTAAAATGGTCAGTTACAACCAGTACATCAATGGATCTGTTGTTAGAATCCTCCGCGGTCCAAAAGTCTATACACACAATCTCCAGTGGTGCAGATGTTTTTATACTCTCAAGAGGTGCTCGACCATCTGGATCAGGGGACTTTGCGACGACACATCTGGGACACTGACGGACATACTCTTTGACATCACGGTCAATATGGGGCCAGAAGAACCTCTGACGAGCAATAGCCAAACTTCTGAACTGCCCTTGATGACTAGCGTTGTCGTGGATCCCTTTGAGAACATCAGACTTGAGAGAATCAGGGACCACAAACTGGTGGCGTCTCTTATGGGTAACTTGGTCTTTAGACAGTCTATAGAGGATGTCATTGGACACAGCAAACTTCTCCCAGTGTTTGAGGTACTTAATGACCATTGTTTGTTCATTCGATCTTTCTCTTCTTGAAGGACGACGGCCACGGTCAACATAATGTAACACTCTTGATAACACAGGATCGTTATGCTGTTTTTCTCTCAATACAGTTTCTGAAAACACAGGTTGATCATCTTGAGATGGGAGGATCAGTTGGGGCAGATGTTCAAAGGTGTCAACAGCTCGTACTCTAACAGCAGACTCCCATGCACTCTGTGTCTCAAGAAGAGCATGAACATCCTCTTTTGTGAAGGACTGAAATTTTGTGCTGTCAGGTGAGTGCAACATGTTGGAGTCCTGGTCTTTGGCATTTGACTGTCTGAAAGCCTCCTGTACTGAACCAGGTGAAACAGGGAGGGCCTCATTAAGTAGCTGGCTGTATGGGCTCTGCGACAGCCTCCTTCGCACAACAGATTTGACGAAGGGATGGCGACTTAAGGCATCTGCCACCACATTTTTAGAGCCAGGAATATATTTAATATCAAAGACGTAAGAAGCCAGCTTTGCCACCCATCGCTGTTCACAGGCGTCCAGACGTGGCTTTGTGAGAATGTGGGTGAGTGGGTTGTTGTCTGTCCACACTGTAAATACATGCCCTTTTAGCCAGTGGCTAAATTTGTCGCACACCGACCATTTCAGTGCTAAAAACTCGAGACGGTGGGCTGGATATTTCCATACAAGATACTCAGTGCCAGCTTCCAGTGTAACAGCTGTGTTACATCTCACCGTGCCAACTTTGTCTGGGACATTCTCTCCAGACCAGCGGTCCAGGCCAGCAAGAAGGGAGAGGAACTCCTCGAGTTCTGGGAGACCTTTGCGAGGTGTGGAAACTGCTGCCCAGTAAGAGGAGTCTTTCTTTAATAGGTGTAACAGTCGCCTGATGACATTGGAGCCCAGAAGCAGATCAGTCTGTTGGTTTTTTACAACAAAGGTGGGGACTGACAACTGGCATCCATAGATCTCCATGTTCAGATCTACTATTGAAGTCGGTCTTACTCTGGAACCACCACATCCTACAAATACAATGTCAGTGGCCTCCTGGTGAGAGATTACAACACCGGCGTTAATCAGTGACTGTAGGGCTACGTCGCTCAATGAGCATGCCATTGAACCACTATCTAGCATGGCACCAAGAGTTAATTTGTCATTAACTTTGACATTTGTGTAGAATAAACTGTCACTTTTCTTGACTTTTTGTGTGTCTTGTATAATTATATTTTCAGACTCATTTAGTCTTTGAATATTTTGATACAGTTCAGCAGCATCAAATATGTGGGAGGAATCACTTTGACCCATGCGGCCTCCCTCCAGGCACAGGTCGCTTAGTTTCCCTGCACATTGTCTGTTGGGACAGCTCTGTTTGGGCAAGACCGCCTTGTGTGGTCAGGACTGAAACATGTGAAACAAAGGCGGTCTGAACGGCAGTGGGCTTCTGTCGTGTGCTTGTCATCATTGCATATGCGACAGTTTATAACAGGTCTGGGTCGACCCCATGTGCGCTTGTGGCGAGCTGCTGTATTCAGCTGCAGCTCTACTGACTGTAGCTTCATACGTTCAGGGGGGGGTAGGGGGGGGGTTCAGGGCAAAAACGAATGTGTGTTTCTTAGTCTGGGAGGGGCAACATAAAATTTTTACTGCTAAAAACAATCTTTGAAAATACAATATGATTAATTTTGTATTTGACAGGACCCCGATTTTTTATTTTATGCCTATGAACAAAATATAAATATTTAAATTGTGGGGGTCCCCCTGCTGGTCAGGGCCCCTAGAATCGTCATCACTTTTCACCCCTTTACCGCACCCCTGAGAAGATCATTTTAGAAACTGTCATGTATAACCCTAACCCTATTTATTCATTTTAATTTTACATTAAGAGTAATTGACATTATGCTTAAACTGATGGGGAATGGAAGTGGTTAGTTACATTAATAATCACCACTGGAAGATTTGTACATGCTGTGAACACAATAGTTTGACCTCAGTCACATGAAATAAGTCTAGATTTTGCTATGATTTTTATTTTTATTTTCTTGGGATTTGGTAAATCTTTGGTAAAGATTTTATTTATATTGTAAATAGCAGATTGCCATTACAGTTACGAGCTTTACTTTAAATACGGCTGCTTCTGGCTCTTTAAAGTGTAAAAGAAGATGTTAAAAATCATAATTGTCAGACTAAATCTGCTATCCTTCTTGAACAAAGAGCTCAAAGCTGCAGTTAAGATGGGGCGTTCCCCAGTGTTTTATTACTTGCCCTATATTAGTGCTGCATTATTAACGTTCTCCTGAGCCCACTAGTTAATTAACCCCAAAGACCTTAATTTACCTTTGAATAATGCATAACAATGGATTAACTTCCTGTTCCTCGTTATTAAGATCAATTGATTAAAATCACAGCTGCCTTATCGGTCAAGTTTGAATATGACAGTATTATCAGTGACTTACCATCATTGAGGTACCCCTCAAAGTGAACTTCAGGTCACAGCGTTCCATTTCCAGTCGTGCTGACATAGCAGACACATGAAGTCATTTTTGAAATCTACCAAAGTCAGTGAGGTGTGTAATGCACAGTTCCAGACTTGTTCAAATAATTTGATGCTCTGATAAACTTTGTCTTACGGCAGGTTTTTGTTAACAAGATATAAATTACAATGAAATAACTTTTCCAAATCAGACCAAGCTAAGTGAGAATAATTTAAAACCAATCTAATATAGTTATTGTCCTGGTGCCAAGTGTGAGTTATACTGCTGTACAGAAGCAAACTGTAAATACTATCCTCTTTTACTTTGATACCATTAAATCCAACAGTGTCCCCAACTGACCTCAGAGGAGATTGTAGGAGGCAGCAAAAAACTTGTCACAAAAGATGCACACGGGAAGCGGGTATTTGTGCAGGGCTTTCTGGGTAAATACAACCAAAGCAAATGCACAAGTCTTGTGCTAGCACAAGACAAAAAAAGAAATTCTCCAACTGCTAAAATCTGACTCCACTCCAGTTTTGTTTACATTTAATGAAGAAGGAAGCTGTGCTCTGTGGCTTTGTGTCATTTTCTTCAGTGGTTCTCAGTTTAGCGCCACCACAAGCGACGGGGGGAACAGGTTTTCCAACAGCGCAGTGTGGAAGAGAACTGGAGCAGCTGAAAATGTAACAAATGTTGCAATTTGTCCCCAGTTGAATCAGATGTGAAAACACCTTAAGGCAGATTTTGACAAATTCAGCAGATGTGTGAATATGTTAGAAACATACACCAAAAGTCCTGCTTTTTAAATTGTAGACAATGATGGTTCTACAAAGTATATATAAGTGGATGTGACACAAATCCAAGCCACACTTTCCAAATTTCTATTTGACAGGCAGTGCTACTTAAAGGTTACCATTATACGGCTACAGTCAGTGCAGTATTATCCACATGTGCACTTTTCTGTTGTTGGGTTAGTGTTTGCTGTCCAATTTATCATTTTCCATTTACCAGCCATAAAAAATCTATCTCAATAGCTTCTGCCTTTCAAATGTAGTTTTACAATTATAAAAAAAGCATCCTCTGATGTCTCCCCCGCAGATCCTCTGCTGAGGTTTCCGAGCACAATTTCCTGCCGAGACCAAAACAAGTCTTCTAATGCTGACCCAAAGACAATGGCCGTAAGGTGCCGTAACCGGCAGGAAATTGTTTTACCTCTCACTTGTTTTGCTTGAGCTGACAATATGTATGAAATAAGAAAAATCTGTCCTCGCACGAGCTTCAATCTGTTTTCATTTGTGTCATAAATGCTCCCGGAGAGGGTCCGCCACCTTTAAGTTTTCGCTGAAATGGACGGTCATGATGCGGCGGTGGAGAGGTGTGAATAAAAGGTCATGTGTGCTTTGAAAGATGAGACGAAGGGTGTGCACACAGAGACTGGATTAAGAGTTTAATGACTGGTAAATTGTGGTGTTACGTCCAAGGTGACCCCTGTGGAGAGGTGATCATGCCAAAGCTAGATGAAGAGGGGAAGGTAATACTTTTTTTCCTCATTTTCAGATAGCTGTCACCAGTGCAAGACTTTGTCACCAAAGCCCGAGGCATGTAATTACACTTTTATTGGCTTTAGAGAGACTGCATCACTCATTTAAAGAATAATCTTAGAGTACCACTGACAGTATAGCTAGATCACACCTGCATGAGAGCCTCATGTTCTGACTTTCTGCAGTTTAATAGGCTTTGTGCTATTGATTCAATCCATTGTCAATAGTGAGCATGAATCCTGTCAAAAAGGTAACTTTTCCTCTCCTCCTCAGTAAGATGTTTTGGGAGCCAGAGAAGCAGTACTGTAAAGAGCGGGACAGCAGCAGCAGCATGCAAGTGTCTGGGTCTACTGCCAACCAGCCTTGACGCCATTAGCTATGGTGACACATTAAGGTTCAGTTTGCCTTGTAATTTGTTTTGTCTGTCAATTTGATGGATGTCTTGTTTGCCGGCACTTCCTCACACATTGGTAAATGGTGGCTCTAGGACATTGTTAAACGAACTTCAGAAAGAGAGGCAGGAGGCATTTGTTTTCTTCAAACAGGTTTTTTGTGTTAATGGCCGTGTGTAACATTGTTCTCACTCCTAACCAAGCCAGTTGTTGGATAATAAAAGGTGAAAAGCTCATTTGAGGACAAGGGAAGTGGAGTTTCAGAGGCGTGAATGTGCTATAAATGGAGTACATTATTTTCTTCCTTTGACCACTATGAAACTAAAATGTAGTCCTGTATTTTCCTGCAGCTTATGTTAGTTCAGTTGATGTGTCTTAAATTTAAAGTAATGATGCTTTTTTTGTTCACACTATTGACTGAAAATCATGGTAGTAACTATTTCTGGTCATTTTTTCACATATTTGTCACATTGAAACCTCAAGGTATTTTATTTTATTGGTGGGACTCAATTAAAACATTGAATTAATTGCAGGATCTGTAACTAAGAAAAATCTATATCAACAAAATGGGCAACATGTTCAATATTTTTTTTCTACAATAGTGAATAGACATATTAATACAGTGATTTTATACTCATTCAGCTTTCAAGATATACAGGAAGCCCTGATTATTCATGGATCTTCTACAGAAATACTGACTGTGTACGCTGACATTAGCTTTGGGGATGTCTGTGCTGCTGCTACATGTTTAGCATTGAGATGCTAGTTTAGGCTTAAATAGCTTCACTGATAGGCTAACTCCTTTTAGCACAGCTTGAACACAACAATTGCCTTTTTTCAGATCATTTTGTTGAAGTAAAGATTAACCTTTTGTGGGTCAAGAGAAGCAGTAGTCATCCATTGCTGTTTGTGGATGTGGCTTGTGCATTAGATTTATGGGCGTAGCAGAAATGTGTGAAAACAAAGGTTCCTGATTGAACCGTTGAATGTAAAAGCTGTACAGATTGCAATTGAAAGGTGTTAAAATCTATGTCTAAAATCTATGTTGCATCCTAATTCATTCATATGATAGACCAATATAAAGTGATCATTAATGTGAAGTAGAATTGTAAATGTTGAAAATGTTGCCACTGCGATTGCAGTCTCAGGGAATGCAGCTGCCGTTTTTCAGATTGTTGTAAAGTTGCAATCATCTTTCCTTTTCCTTCTGCTTCACATCTACTTTGTGTTCATCAAATGCATAAAACCCCAAAATTGTACCTTGAAGTTGTAGTGTGAAAATACTTAAAAGTTAAATGGTCCTAATACATTTTGTGAGGTGCTGTAAGTTCAGTGTGGATCTACAACAGTGTGACAAAAGACTGGCTGCAATAGCTTTTGGCCAGCTGACGGGTCAGGGTAGTGGACGTTTAAGTGCACAAGCACTTCGCCACACAACATCTGTGGCGAACTACAGCTTTGCCACGCTACAGCTTCTACCGGGCCCACTCAGATGTGGAAACATTTCTGTTACACCTCCAGCTCAGCCTAATGAGGCACCTCGCCATTACCTACAATGTCTGTAATGTCACCGCAGAGGCTGTGAATGAACTGCTCTTTATTTGGTGCTCAAGCTTGAGCTTTTCTTAGCACAGAGATGTAACAATAGGAGGAAAATCTGTTGCCCCTGGCATGCCTTAGCCCCTACAGGTTAGACTGTACCAATGTCTAAATGTTCAGCTTCCTCTGTGTTTTATTCACACGTTACCTTCTGAATTTTAACATTCTGATATTGTTTCAAGCTTGAGGTTAAAATAAATCCAATTACAACTAGATAATTATGAACAAACATGATTTAAGGCCATGATCTTCTACAGATGTGATCTGAAAGGAATTTCACTACATATCTGTAATAATGTCTCATTTTTGTAACTGTACATTTAAAATTAAATGCATCTTTTTGACCTTTTAAATACACTCATTTTTTGTACAACCTTCACTTTGGGTCATTCAATTCAGTTCATTTCTATAGTGTCAATTCACAACAGATGTAATCTCAAAGCACTTTAGAAAAAAAATCATTTCAAGTCAGTCACACACTTTCCAACTGACTCTACTTATCAAACAGTGTGCTCAATTATTTATTCAAAGCAGCTTAAAAAGTTTCTGTCATTAAGTCCACTTTGATGACATCTTTGGGATCAATAGTGATACTGAATACCTTATCACATCACTTGACTGACCAAACTCCAACTCTACAGACTTACAGGCAAATGCTTTTTTTAGTAATATAACCAGACCCACCTACAGAGAACTGATGTGGAAAGGGAAAACATATTTACTAAGTATTAATTTGTCCTTATTACAATGATTTTGAGAAATCCCTTCATGGTTCTAAATGAGGCCCACATACGGCTGGAGCTAGAATAAAAGATTCACTGTTGTGAAGCTTGAATTTTCAGGGTTTTACTGAGTTTAATCGTTTAACCAAATATATAATGTAAACCTAATTAATCACATTTGCTTCTTTCAATTGGATTACATTGATTATGCTTCATGATAGACCAAGTGGTTACTTTTCTCAAACCCCCAAATCCTGCAGGACATCATCAAGCAGTCCCTGTTTCTGAATTTCAGTGTTTCACTGGTCTTGCTTTAGCTTGATTGCATATTAAACTTTTTTATTGTTATTTTTCCATAGTTTGAGATGCTATCTGTTGTTGTTCCCACAAATAGTCAAACACTGGTTTGATTTGCCTCTGCTTCACATCAAACCTATGGTTTATTTCATCCCATAATATAATAATTTCAAACCTATAAAAATATTTTCAACCATATACTAAACTGTAGTACATCTATGATGAAGTATCATAGCTATTGTAGATGTGAGGATGGAGAAAGAGTAAATTTTCATCAAAAATCTCTGAAATTTTGAGATTAATTTCAGAAATTTTCAAGTAAAAAACTTGGAAATTTCTGAGTTCCAAAAGTCAAAAATTCTCAAATTTCCAAGTTTTTTTAAAACCCTCCCTTATTCTATCTACAATCCCCCTAATATAATTTCATACATATCAGTTTATTTTTACAGGCAGTTAAGTATTTTTGATAAATTATGGGGATAAATACTTATTAAAAAGTATGACATTTCCATAAAATTTAACATAACTGAAATATCCTTCCTGATCGAAGACTTTATGTTATACTTCATTCTTGTTGTTCTGGCTCCCTCTTTATATCCACTGGCTTTTAAAATATGACATATTTCTCCTAAAAGGCCTCCAGTTGTTAGCTGATATTTATTTGAGTCACATAACCTAATTTCCTCACATTAGATGGAGTAGATTACAGAAAATTACTTTAAATTATTGGTCATCAAGGCAGGTGTGAAACCTCCCAAAGTACCCAAAAAAGACTGGTGCGAAACAATCGAAATACAAAATTACCTACAATTCTTTCTTGCTGATTGATGACTTTGTACTTTTCTCTTTTTCTAAAAACAGTGCAGTGAGCATCAAAGGCTCTTCTAGGCAGCTCAGCGAGAATGTTCCTCATTGTCAGCGTCTTTGTTAAATTCTTGAGTCTGCAGATAAAACGTGGACTTGATTAGGGAGAAAAAATTAATAGTATTGTGCTGAGAAACAAGCAGGTAATTGAAATTAGACAATGTTTGGCCTGAAATTAATTAATTAAAAATATGCACCAGACTTTAGTTATACTGACAGCAGCATTCAATTTGTCATTGAACTTACTAGATTTTTGGAGTTGTTTGTTAAGGTGAGAATGTTATGCTTTTTGCTTTTTGGGAGTATATAGAAACCGCTTTGCAAAAATAAGTCAATGAAAAATAAAAAA
>NW_015118071.1:0-10746 GCF_001443285.1 Poecilia latipinna | reverse complement strand
AGAGAGAGAGAGACCGCTTCAGGTAACATACTGAATGCCACCAGGAAGCTGAGATGAGCATGTCCTCGAACTTTACGCCTAATTTACCTAAAATCCAAATCGCTGTATTTCCACTTTTTGAAATGATGTCTTTCAGTTAGAGCTTTGCTTCATGCAAGTAAATTGTGATAAGCCACGCTGAAGACATAAAGATTCAAACAGCAGTCCTCACATCCAGGATAACCACATAATTTGAGATGATGGAGCCTTCAGACTGAGAACCAACGGCCTGAATGGTTTCAGTTTGACAGTACAGACTGACTAATGCTGTCTACTAATCCAAATTCACCACACTGGTCCCTTTGATGAATAGGTGCTAATGAATATTATCTGGATTCCTGGATTCCACAGGTGGTGGATGAACTGGATCAAAAGATGGTGGAAGGTGGTGTAATCATAGATTATCATGGCTGTGACCTGTTTCCTGAACGATGGTTCCACATTGTTTTTGTACTTCGCACGGACAACACCCAGTTGTACACCCGACTTGAAGACAGGTAAAGTTTTTTTCCCCCCTTTTAAAATTGTAAAACTTTTGAAGATTCAGACATGCATGTCAGTTTTGTTTTGTTTTTAAGCATGTTTTGGATGCTTTTTTCCTTGGTTATTTTATTTTAATGCAAATTTCCAGTGCCAACACAGCTCCTATTAAGGTGCTTTTCCACTGGCAGGTGGTACGCTAGTCAGTTAATGTGCAGTTTGGTTCTACCCCAGGTAGTGAGCTTTTCTATTATGCTCTTTGTTCCTCAGTATTGTGGACAGGCTGTGAGCAGCAGCTGTGGTCAACTCTCTGATGTTTGCAGAAGCACTCAACAATGGAGAACCTCAAGGTTCTGATGGACTAAAATAAACCCAGATATTTAATTATGTCTTGTAGAAATTCATTGCTGTCCCAAACATAAAGACTCAGATTCGCTGATTGTTTTGCTATACATATAAATATAAATACACTGTGCCACTTTTTGGGTTCAGGTAAGGATGTAGTCACATAGCCACCCATGAACTATATATATTTTTTAAATCCAAAGGAAAAATAAAATTCACATCACAAGCTAATATGAAGTAGTTCCGGTGTTTTACACTGTCGGCGCAAAACTGCAACTCCATCAGAAAGCTGGCCACAGTTGCACAATTTCTCTCTTCTTTTATTGCTGTTCATTCTTCAAATCGATGTGCTGCTAGCAGCAGTGGAATGTCCTGCTAAGATACAGACATTCTCTGGAAAACTCAATGCATGCGTTCCTGGCGCTGCTCCTGATTAAACTCATAATTATGCTCTTCCGTCCTCAGCATGTTCCAATGTTGTTTGGAGTTTTCAGTGTCGTAAATCACAAGCCAATCAACGAATGCAGTCAGCTGTCAATTAGATAGCTTTGGTACCATAGCTTGCTTTGTCCGGGTAGTTCTTATTCTTTAGTGTGATAGTCAGATGCCAGTGTGGGCAATTTGGATTAGTAGACAGCATTAGTCAGTCTGTACTGTCAAACTGAAACCATTCAGGCAGTTGGTTCTCAGTCTGAACGCCCCAACATCTCAAATTATTTGGCCATCCTCTTTGTGAGGGCTGCTCTTTGAATCTTTATGTTAAGCGGGGCTTATCACAAATTTAGGGTGTTGCATGGCCTCATACATCTGCTGCTAAATAAGTTAGCACATGCATCTTCATTGTCTTGTAAGTATTTGATATAGTTACAAGAGATCTCAATTTCACAAAATGTTTAATGCGGTACATAGTAAAAAACAATACATGTAGCTAGATGTTAAGTAACCAATAAACAAAATCTATACCACATTGGATTACACTGGTTAATTTGCAATCTTCATATTGCATGCAATATGGATATGGTGTTTAAGATTTAAGGTGAACAGAGACGGGGCTGAGAACAGATTGAATTTCAAAGGGACCAATAAACCTAAGAGAAAACTTGCTAGAAGACGGCTTTAGTTTAATGTCCGATGAGAGCCAAACCTTTTGTCCAAATTGATACACAAGTGCAAGAACCCTTTTGCAGTCAGCCAGAGAGTGATTCTGAACAGAAATACAGTCCAGGGCAGCAGAGACGTTCTTCCAGGTGTGCCTTGTGTCATTCCAAATGCAATGATGAACAGAGGTGACAGACAACACTTTTTCATCAGCAGGGAAGCTATCGTGGCTAATACCCCAAAGAAATGTCAAAAGAAGAGAAGCCTATGGCTCAGGAGATGTGAGCATTGTGCACATATTCTACCCACATGAAATATGAACTCCAGTATGACGGGTTAGAAGCACACGGACAACATAATGTAGATTGAAGTTCTTTGTTCATCCTCTCTCTTTTCTTGTTGTTGGGCGGCTAAACCTGGTCCATGATCTCCCAGGGGAGGACCCCACCAAAACACATGGAAGGAACAATTCTACTGACAGTGCGATCATCTCAGGAAAACTGGCAAGACAGTACGTCAGGTTTGCACTGGTACATTTGGAGCCTGGGCTCTAAGAAATGACAAAATTAAATGGTGAGAAGAAAGGGGACCCTCTGGACTGATGTGGATTGAGATGTTTGGCTTGTTGCAGAAATGCTATATTCTTATGATTTTATCCAGACTTCCACTAGATGTTCAACTCTGTCTAGCCAGTGTTGCCACTCTTCAAAGGTCGACTTGAATTATAGCAGTTCCTTATCTCTGACATCGTAGTTTTTCTCCAAGGAGGAGAGTAGTCTGGAGAAGAAGGCACATGGGTGAAGTTTCTTCTCACTCACTGGAAGAGGTCTGAGAAAGCACAGGACCCAAACCAGAATCGGAAGCATCAACTTCCGTTATAAACTGGGTCGAGGCGTCAGGTTGAGTGAGAATGGGGGCCTCAGAGAATCTGCTTTTGAGAAGTTAAAATGCCTGTTCTGCTTGGGGGGACCAAATGAACTGTCTCTTGGGAGAGGTCAGTTGGGTGACGGGGGACACAATCTGACTGAAGTTCTTAATGAAACAGTGGTAGAAATTGGCGGAGCCCAAAAAGCGCTGAAGTTTTTTGCGAGATTAAGGGATTGGCCAGTTACGAATAGATCGAATTTGTTCTGGATCGGTCTTCACGTGCCCGTTCTTGAAAACATATCCCAGAAAGGTGATGGAAGGGACAGGAAACTGACTAGCATGTGTGTATTCAGGGATGCTTGACACAGTCTGAAATTTCCATGCGACTTCTCACTGAGGTACTTGCAATGTCCTCTCAAAAGGTTAAAGGTTATTATTGGGGTTTTTTCCTCTGCTCCCACCATACCCATCTTTGCCCTGCTTGCTCTGTTTCTGTACTGCTCTTTAGAGCCTCTGTTTCCACATCCTCAGAATTTACAAATTATGGATCTGGTCAACTGGCCTCTCAATGCAATTGATCAAATTTTCTCAACAAGACGGCTGAGCAAAGTGGTCTGCGAGGACATATCCAGCAGGATACATCCTACTCTTGGGATGTTTACAAAAATTCTTGTCTGTTCACATTATACCTGGAAGACATAGAGGATCTATATTTATTTAGATTCATAACAAGATTTCTGGTGTTTGGAGTTGGTGGGATACCTTGTCGACAAATTTGGAAGATGTCGGTAGCTGTTGTGGCCCTTGTCAAGCTGCCTTGATCAGTTATGGATTGAGCAAATTAGCTGGATTGGGCCACGTGCTGTGGGACCAGAGCCGCAACTTGGATGCGATTCTTGCTGAGATTTGCAGGTCAGGAAAGATCGCATCCAACTTACTAATACTTAATAGCAATCCAGAACAAGAATCAAACATGGAGACAGAGAAACTATTAGTTTATAAATTGTGGAGTACTTTTATTTGTTTCCCTTTTGTCTTTCTTTTAGGTTTGTTATTTGTTTGTATTTTCTCCTAATTCACCTAAAGCACTTTGAGCTGCCTTGTTGCTGAAAATGTGCTATATAGATAAAATTACCTTTACCTATTGTTGAAAGTATTTTCTGCACCACTCTCTGGATGCTTCTATATCACCTTATGAAACTGCATTCTCATAGACATATTGACTGATAATGTTGATGTTCTGATGTGTCTGATGTGTTGGGCATCTATTGAAGATTTACAATAGATGCCAAATATACCCTCTAAAACTAGATATGTTCTGGTCTTTTTATTTGCTTACAGGGGTTATACTGGAAAGAAACTACAGGACAATGTGCAGTGTGAGATCTTCCAAACTATTTACGAGGAAGCCATGGAAGCCTACTCTGAGGAGATTGTCCACCAGTTACCAAGTAACACCCCTGAGGACCTTGAGAAAAACCTCCATCAACTAATTCAGTGGACTGAACAATGGATAAAGGATCATAACTAAAACCTGGAGTTCACTTTTTTTTAAGAATAAATGTATTTCTACAAAATAAATGAGCATTTATTTTAGTAGACATTTCAATTATTAACCTTTATCTTAGAAAAATTGTGTAAGCAGGATCTAATTTTATCTGATCTGTGTTTTGCAAGGAGTGGAGCAGTTTAATTTTCTGTGTGGAACTTTAAAACTGTAAATACGGGCCTAGAACTATATTTTAACTAACATTCTGAGTTCTTCTAGAGCCCTCTCATCTTAGCCTAAAATTTCCTGAGTAGTTTTGGCTGTGATCACATATCAAAAATACACACACACGCGTGCGCACGCACCTACACACACACAAAATCCCAGTCAGAAATTTATTAATCATTGAATCTAGACTCCTTCAGACCCCTTGTCTACTGGAATTGAATTTTTCAGGGATTAAACCAATAAAAAAAAATTACGGAATTTATTTGCATGATGAATCTTACAGATTCTTATTAAACAAAAACAATGAAGATTAAACTCTTAAACCCACCGGTCACAATAGTGACCAAGACATTTTTTCCCTTTCAGGGACTTTAGAGTAAATTATGACATGACTAGAGCTGTTTATATCTTGGTTGCTCCTTACCGATAGGAATACTGTCACAAACCTCCCAAAGAAGAGGCTAGTAATGTATGTTTAAATAAACGTACGACAAAGATTTTTGGTGCACATCATCTTTAAAGTGTCTAGTTATGATATGCACCTTTGCATTTACAAAAATTGGTTTGGTTTGTGAGCAGGATGTGTAAACATGTTGACGGTCACAATAGTGACCAGTGGGAAAATACGTTTTACATAGGTGAGCTTATTTAAATATATACCATATTCTTCCAATTCGTAATTTCTTCCTTTTTAAGATTAATTTTGAATGTGGTTCTTGGACTTAGTGATAGCCAGACAAAGCATACAACAATGTAGTTATGAGAAAGATGGAATCCTTACTGATTTTGGTAGTGGTGGCTTAGACATGGACTATAAGGGAAAGAGGCCATTTTCTAGGCCTGATTTTGAATGCATATGATCAATTAATGTGAAAAGAGGATGATCTCCCCTTTCACGAATCATGTGGCACTCTGTTACCACCTCCAAAATTTAGTATGAAGGGACAACTGTCTCTTTGATGTACCCTTTAAAACTAAAGAGGATCCAAATGAGATTCTGACACAAGATGAGAAACTGCTGGAAAGAGAACAATATTTTCACAGTAGAAACAAAGATGAGAAAGAACTATAAGATCAGTAACTATACTGATGTCAAATAGATCAATGAGCACATGAGAGGTATAGACCTTCTTGACCAAAACACCTCAAGCTACAGAGTCATGAACAGGTCCAACAAGTGGTGGTGGCCCATCTCAAAAGCGCACTTGTAAATAGGCTGACTGTAGCTTAGGAGGTTGGAGTTTGGAGTAACTGATGGTTTGCCTGTTGGAATCCCCACTTTGTCTCTCTCAGTCGTTGTGACCTTTATCAAGAGGACAATTCACCCGCCATGCCTGCCGGTGGTAGTCAGAGGACCCAGTGGTGCCAGTGTATCACTGCCTTGTTTCTGTCAAGCTGTCCCAGGGAAGATGTAGCTGCAATATAGTAGCTTACTGCTACTATGTGTGTGAATGTGTGTGTCAATGGGTGAATGACTAAATGTGGTGTAAAGCACTTTCAGGTCATTTGTACTTGATAATGAACAATACAAGTACAGGCCATTTACCTTTCAAATATTCTCATTGGTTGTGGCATATTATCTTATTCAAAGATAAACCACCTTATGTGAAAGGTTTGGCATAAGGTCACTAGGTCATGGAAATAGATCTCAAATGGACACTTCTCTTCAAGACACTTACTGGTCAATCAATATAAGAATTGTTTCCAGAGATGTGGCTTTTGCACCACCATGCCTGGGAGAAATTCAAGGCTTTGTTGTACATTAAGTGCTTCAAGAAACATCATGGAAAGTAAGGAGGGGATGAAATAACCCAAAATTGAAGAATACTGAAGTCAACAAATGGTGAGAAGGAGCCATACGACTGGCCTTTGATTCCAGGCCTTGGGGTCCGGTATCCTGTAACTTTCAGGTATGTCTCTGGTCCAGCACACCTGAATTAAATGGATCATCTCAGTATGCAGTTCAGTTCTCCAGAGTCCTGCTAATCACCTGATTCATGTGTATTGAATCAGAGGTGGATGGAAAAGATGGATGGAAAAGATGCATGACTAAGTTTATTACAGTATGACGGTGTGACTGGCAAATGTTCATGATTTTCAATAATATACATGAAGGCCTCTACTATAGAGGTTATGTTTATGAGTTATGCTAATGTGATAACAGAACACTACAACTGACTGAAGTTCAATAAAATGATGCATAAACACTCAAGCACTCAAATTTACTTTGGTTTATAATATATCAATAGTCAAATTTGTACTTTACAGAGCAAATGTTGCACTAAAGTAATGCAGTGGCAATGTATATTCAAATAAAGAAACAATGTTCACCTTTTATTATCTTTTCTATTTGGAAAAAGCACTTTTAGCTCATCTTAGTAAGAACACCATATTATCCCACTTGTCACAATTATGACGGATCATAAAACACTTTTTCATATATATTTCCACAATGTTCCTAATTATTTCCCCTTAATTAGTTCAAAGGATTATCAATTACATCTGATTTTAATATTTGCATGTCTGGGAAAAATTTGGGATTAAATGGGTTAACTTGATACAAGGGGTTGAACGACTTCATATTTTTTAAGGTCGACTACATCATGATAATAGTCGAGTCGACGTCGACTAATCGTGGTGAAGTCATAGTGACGTAAGCGCAAAACGCTTCACAACTACTTGGAGGCTTTATCAGCTATATTCACGGCAAATATTGATCCCCCTCCCCTTCTCCCGGTTTTACTAAGTCTATTGCAACATGCAGACACCATTAGCTGTAATTTAGATGGAAAACGGTGGAATGCTGTTTAAGATGCTGATCATGTTTTCATAGCTCAGTGGTTTCCTCCATTCTGCTGCCCCCTAGTGGAAGATGGTTATTGTTAAATTAATAAGTGATGAAACATGGGACTAACAGAATGGAACAAAATGTTACAAAACTTTCATGTTCTTCAAACAACTTTGTGCATCATGTCTGAAAAAACTTTTAATACATGATTTAATCAGGATTACTGATCTGGCTCACATGAGTATTTATTGCAGCATAAAAAAAAGAATTCCGTACCAAAGTTTGCATTAAGTGGTCTGCAGTCGTCCAAACTGTGCACAGCAGAGCAAAAAACAATGTTTATATATATATATCTCATGAATGTTTCTCAGGTGTGATAAAAAGAACACTTACCTGTGTCTATAAAGATTAAACATACATTCCTCCATCCACTGCATGGTGAATACCAGCAGAGTGAGAACCAAAAACCTCTGAAACATTAAAAAGAACAATAATACAGTTTGGACGCTAGGAGTCACCCACACACTAAATACTACTTCCAATTTTGCAGAATAAATTTCTGAAAGGATTTTAGTCAGCACAGTGAGAACCAATTATTCAAATTGTTTTCTCTACAATTTTAACTAAAAAAATGAGACCTGTATTTAGATGTGAGAACAAATTACTGTTTGGACATTTTTACTGTCCAAACAGTAATTTGGACAGTAAAATTACTGTTTGGACAGTATCGGTTGATACTGCAACCGAAGTAGGCTTCGGTTGCAGTATCAAATGCAACCGAAGCCTACTTTTCTCAACTTGGGAAATAAAAATGAAAAATTAAAGCTAGCTTTCCCAACCCTATCCTATTTTTATTTAAAAAAGTAGATACCCTAACCCATTAACATATTTTAATTTTGAAATGATCACTAAAGGTTTTTGTAAACACTTAACTATGCCAGCAGAGCCTTGCCAATTTTTAACATACACTCTTGTCGCAACCAGGCTCTGTTAGACATGACAAAAAAAAGGAGACGCACCTACTTACGACAAATTTTACAAATGTATATTAAATTTAAACAAGAGAAAAAAACCTGCATTAAAGTATGACAAAACACTAACCCAAAAAAGGAGCAAGCTGAAAACTGACAATCCAAACATAACCAAAACAAAAGCCCAACAAAATACCAGGACTCATTGCAGTGGATCTCTAGTCCAGCAGTTTAATTGGGCTGGGCCATTCTTCACTGCAGCTGCATTGAATGGCTCAGTCCCATGAACCCTCTGTTGTGGGTGTGGCTGAACTCATGGAGTGAGCTGGTTCCCAAAGCAGCTGCATACAGGACATCAAGGTTGGACAGTGGGCTGCCTCTTGCAAGGCCAGTTCAAGCTGAAAAGCCTTCCATGTGGCATCATATCCCCCTTTGTCCTTGTGTCTCATCCCAAGAGTCTTCAGTTCCACTGCCATGTGCTGTTGACAGTGGAACAAGATGTAATTGACCCCGGATCAGTAGTAAGAAGGACCACAATCAGTCCCCTCAGACCATGAACTTTGAAGAACATTCCTAGCCTCAAGTCTAGGTGGCCATCTTCCACCTCCAAGAATAGTACTATCTCAACCCTGAGGTTTTATTTGCAGATGGATTCTTGGGCCATGTCACCCATCTGCAAGATGTAGTCTATAGCCCTTCTGTTCATGGCCCCACTGTAATTGTGGTGGGCCAAACTACAATTAACAATGAGGTCAGTAACTTGGTCCCTGAAGGTTAAGAGATGGAAGATGTAGGGGCTGGTCAACCTTTTAGGCATTATGGTTATGTCTCACAAAAGGGATAACATGCAGTCCTAGAGTGTCCAGTGCTGTCTGCAGGTTGACCATTCATGCATGGCCATAAACAGTCTCCTCCTGTTCCCAACCATGCCATCAATCCCACCATGTTTTGGTGGTGTGAGGGTAAAGTTTAAGGGTAATGGCAACCCCTTTATCTGTTTCTCTTTAAAAAATTAAAAAAACAGGTGTTCTTTGTTGCCATCCTAGGATTTTTGCCATTGCTTGACTTCATGCTACCTATATTCTGTTCTAATTGTACCCTGTAGGCCATCAATTAGATCGAGTATTTTTGGACTCGGATGGGCCAGTTTGACTGTAGTGGCCAGATTTTCCGTGATCCACTGGATTGCGGCTGGATCACAGTTAATCTTCGACATATTTTTGTGTCTCGCCTTTAACAGCCTGTGCAGGGCTTTGACTTTAGCCACAAAGTTTGGGTCATCAGACTGCTGGTGCTGGCCTGAACAGTCAGGAACGCAGCTAGAATGCTGGGGTACATACCACTACTGTTGCTGCCACTGCTGGTGGCTGTGTCCCAGCTGTGGGAGTGAGGATCAGGATGACCAACCCCCAGAACACCAGGAGAACAGGAATCAGATAAATAAAGTTTATTTTCAACAATGATGAGAATGCGAGTCTGGTTCTTGGGAGGAGCTATTGGATCATCAGTTTAACTGAAGAATAAGGAGAGGAGAATGGTCAGTTCAGGGTTGTCAGAAAAGGAAATATTGAAAACAATTAGAAAGTTCTTACTTTGTGTTGAAGGTATTTTGCCTAGGAGGGTAGAGTCTCTTTGTGGGTGTCTTTGTAGTCCAGGTTCCAGTGTGAGATCTTGATGGAATGAGCTCTTTGATGGAGACTTGGAGACTGCGGTGGAGGGTGGACAGGTAAGTACAGGCGAGGAGGAGCAAGGATGAGCGAGGAGCCAGCCGACTGCCAGCTGAGAATCCAGAAACGGGTTATTTTAGTTCCGTGCAGACGTTGGAGGGACTCAGGTAACCATTTGGTAATAATTCACGGTGTCACAAAGGGAAATGATAAGGCCAGGGATTTGGACAATATAAGAGAATAAAAGTAAAAATCATTAAGTTCTGGCTCGTTATATTCTCTTGTGCTCCCGGATTCATTGATGCCATGCGTGGAAATAAAAGCCACACAGAGTTAACATTCAGAGCTCCACGTCATGCATTTTCAGAATTTATTCTAACATTTAAAAGTATAAAATCACATTAACAAGACAGACACTTCAAACTCACCAAAACAGACATTCATTTACCTGAGACTAATAGAAAAGAAGAAGAAAGATAAAAAGGCAAAGAGTCTTTGGAGAGTTGCTAAAGCAAATTTGATTCGTTCCTCTAGGATCCATACTTTTATTCAAAAGGTGTTTCCTTTGTTTTAATTTACGCGATTAAGGCGTGTTGTTCTCCTGGTATGGATAGACCCAGTTTCAAATTACTCAGTTTGGGCAATTTTATTACCTTCTGAGACCTGTTTAATTTCAGGGCTACGGCACTTCTCAATCTAGACAAGGGAGACCTATAGGGTCATTTAGAGCAGGCTCTTCTCCTGCCAGTTTGAGATGTGATGTTACTCCTAATT
>NW_015118070.1:0-10756 GCF_001443285.1 Poecilia latipinna | reverse complement strand
GTTATGACATGTTTATGAAAGTGTCATGTCAGTCTTATTCAACCCCCTTCAAATAAAGTGTTACCAAATATTTTAATCCTGTAGTTTTGCATTTACATCATACACATCATATATGACACAGATTAATCATTAGATGTATCTCCAATAGCATGAACTTTCACTGAGCTTAAGATGACTTACTGTTTGGTATGATACAGAAATAGAACAAAAATTATTACAGCTTCAATTCATACTGCATCATAAATATTCATGTACAAACATACAGTATACTGTCTGGTAATGTCCACAGATTCCCATTTATTTAATAAAAAGAGTTGCTTGAAGCCCAGACAAAGGCAATGTGTTCTTTAGACAGATCACTGCCAAACAGTTCAGAAGGTCAGTAAAATAACACCAGCTACTTACTAGTAAATATTCATTTTTAATGAATTAATGAATACTAATGAATTTGTCCACCACTGCATTATTTGATTAATGAAACTTGTTCTGTTTTTATAGTGTTAAATGATGGTACACATCTAAAATTAAAACAATTTAAAACATTTAGGAAACCTATGTGATGACCTTGGCATTTGAAGAGAAAGCCGTCTCTGACGAAATGTGACCAAACCAGCTGAGTAAAGAGACAAGTGGACAGAGAAAACACAAGAACAAAAACAGTTATTGACTTTAAATGACTGGAGACTTTTTCAATTGTAGAACCTCAACTCTGTCTCAGTCAAAACTCTTTACTGCTGTGACCTTGCTACTCTGGGATGAAGTCAGGTCAGAAGAGTTGCTAAACATGCTCCACATGCTCCATGTGCTCCACAAGCCATCCCAAAAAGCCTTTTTGTCCCTGCAGAAGGTGGATCTAATCTCTGGAGTGTCATAAGGTGGTGTTGAGGTGGTGAGACAGAACGCAGGTAGACCCAGGTAGTAATGAAAATGATTTAATGATGAAGAATGTGCAGCTCAAACAGTCCAGATCACAGGCAGCATGGCAGGGCGCAAGGACATAGCTCAGCACCGAGTAGCAACTGTACAAAAGACTGAGACGAGAGCTGCAGCCGACACAGGACTTTCCAGTTCGACTGTGACAACTGACAAAGACAAACTCTGACAATCCAACTTACTTTGACAGCAACACAAGACAAGGACAACAGGTGGACTTAAATACACAGGAGGTAATTACTGGGAACGAGACACACCTGGGAGACAACCAAGGGTTAGGCGCAGGACATTACGCTGTGCGATCACACTGCAGCCTGAAGTGACTCAATTCCGATTTTTTGGCAATTCCGATTTTTTTGCCGGGGCTGTTCACACTGCCAGTAAATGCGACCTGTATGTGTTCTGCAGTGTAAACGGGCAAACGACCTGAAAGTGTCCCGCATGCTCAGTGTTCTGCCAACCGCCATAAAAAGAAGAAGTCCTCAGTGTTTGTGGAAATAAACATGGAGGCTAACGGTGGAGCTTAGCTTACATATTTGAAGTTGTTGTCCGGCCGGAGCAGCATGTTAACAACTTAATCCTCATATAATCCGTCATGGTTGTTGTTTTTCTTCCCACTTGCGCTTATCAGGACGCAGAATAGTGAGATTTGTTGAGAAAGTGACGTTCAGTTCGGATGAATGCGACCTGGACGTTAGGTCGCATTTGAATCGGATACGTATCGGATATGGGTCACATTCGAAAAAGAATCCGACCTGTGCTGTTCACACTGCCATGAAAAGATTGGATACAGGTCACATTACATCAAAAAAATCGGAATTGAGTCACTTCAGGCTGCAGAGACTCACAGGGAAACGGACCAAAATAAACAGAAAACTACAGAAACACACCAGCAAAAACCCCAATCCCGACATGGAGTCTTCACTTCACCAGCGACTGGAAGCAAAGAGAAGAGTTTGTTCTGATGCAGGTGTATGGACTTAGTTCCAATGGTTAGGTCTAATGATGTTTCATAGTTGGTTACTGCATTATGTTTTTATGGTTTAAAACACATGAACTGTCTTTTTGCTGAAAAAAGACAATTTTAGTAAACCCATTCTGACACACCAAGTCAAAAAAGCATGATTTGATTTAAATGCACAAAGTACGTGAAAGATAACTTTTTTGTTTGAGATTTGCCGTCATCTGACAGCATCCAAACCCTGATGGCGTTAACAGAGAGCAAAGGTTCCCTATAAAATGTCCATAAACCATGGCCATTTCAAACAAGAATGAACAAGATTCACAGTTCATTCCTGTAATTCACAGCCACCTGAGGTGAACCAAGTCCACCATGACTTAGTTCAAACACACAACGCTCACTCCTCTGAGCTCAGCCAGAATTGTTTTGCAGAAGTCTGATGCTCTAATGAGCCTTGACACTGTGCAGACCACCAATTCAGCAAGTTCTGGGTGGTGTGTAACTAATAAAGAATAAAGAGAAAAGAAGGGAACGGTGTGTGTGTCCTTATGTGTGTTTTCTGCATGGTGATTTTAATGTCGGTATCATTCTTACATTCCGGTGTATAAACCTAATGACTGTACTCTTGTTATTTAATAAAAAAATTTCTCTGATTTCTATAAAAGCCACCATCTTCATCTATCTTAAAGGGGCAGTATTATGTGTTTTCTAGAAACATAGTCCCATTTTACAGTACATTCAAGTAGCTATTTCACTTTCACTTCACATGCTATTTATATCCAATATGGCTTAAAAGAAATTTTACTTTGCAATTTAACAACTTGAAATTGGGCCTCTGTCTCTTTAAAAACTCCTACTTTTTCTGAAACTTCGTCTTCAGGAAGTCTTCACAACATGGCTCCCTTATTAGCCCTTAAACGACAGTTTTACCAGTGTTGCACTAAGAAGTAGCGCCAATAATGAGCTCAGGAGATGTGCAGTTCCACCAGGTGTTTTCTAATTGCTGCTGGTTAGTCTGAAGGAGTTGAGTGGGAGAGTCACAGGGAAGGGGGGAGGGCTGCTCTGTGAGGCGGAAGCTTCAAACTGCAGTTCATAGGAGGAGCTGCGCCTTGAAAGAGGCATTCGGTCCACCCGGGAGTTTTGTACAGCTGAATGGTTGCCAGGGAGATTAAAGGTTTTCTCAAACATGTTTGTTTTAGATGAGGAAATGACAATATAACATAATGTACAGCTCAGAAAAGTCAATTTTGCATGATACTGCCCATTAAAAGATTTAAAATACACACACACCCATGCACACGCAACACACATACACGCACAGATACAGTGATACGTAGCATAGAGCAGGTTTCATGTTGCTGTTCAGTTTGTAGATGGGTTAACACATGCAGCTAGTTACCTGCATCCTGCTGTTGATAGCCAGCTGAGAAGCCAGAGGGTGCCATTGACTGAAGTACACAGGGCTGCATACACTTCAGAGCCTGAGTTTGAAATGAATGGATTACAAACCTTTTGTTCACAAAAATATGTTCATCCCTTAATAAGGAAAACACTTGAAATGTGTTATATTGTACCTGGTGAAGTTCTCTCAAGGAACATTTACAAGTAATGCAAAATCTACACTGTAAATAAAATCCATAAAACCTTAGCATTTACAGTAAAAACAATTAAAATACCAATAGTTACAGACTGTAGCATCCAAAGCATAATATTACCATAGAAAATACATGAATTTACCATAACTCAAAAAATATTAATTTAACATAATTTTTTACAGTTATAAAATATAGAGTACACACATTTATTATTATCTTAGAAGTTGCAAAATTCATAGAAAAATACTGTAATATTTTTTTGCAGAATATTCTATAATAGTATTATTGACCCTAAATTAAATTAGGGTTAACTAATAACCCTAAATAATCCTTTATTTCAGTGCTTTAGTCATACTTGGAAGTAAACTGAAAGCTTGGTATCAGTGCTATATTTAACACTTTCCTTAAAGCTCTTGACTGTCATGTAGGTCACTGAGTCCATGAGGACACTGGCGTCCTCAGGACAGTTAAGTGGTTTTAAGATAAGGAAACTTAAATATTAAGTATTTCACTGTTTTACATTTTTCTCAGTTGTTTTGGTGCATTTAACAGAACAGAATTTAAAATATCAAAACTACTTGTTCAATCTTCAAATCACTGTGTCACTTCTGTACAACATAAAAGCAGTTTCTCATTTCTTTGAACAAGTTGCAAATGCTTTTGTACATGTTGTGCACTTCTGATATTTTCCACATTTTCAGTTGCTTTCATCATGTTGATCAAAATGTATTAAACAGGTCTCTGTTGAATGAGCTCAACCTCCACAATATTTTAAGTTAATTGTACAAGTCTTAATATGCAAAAAGCTTGAACAAGTTGTCATAAAGTCAAACATATTTTTATTTATTTCCGTTACTTTTTTTTCTAAACCTGTCATGAATTGGTAAATTGCTCCAAAGTAAATCCTGAGTTTCTCTAACAGGTAAATGTGTGAAGCATTAGGTCAACCAATGATCAATCAGTTTTCAAAATTAGGTTGGAGGTGCATATGTATAGTGTGTATGGCGGTACAACACAATGTTACAGCGTTAGAGGACAAGGATTTGGATAGAGTCAACAGCCAGAGAAAGGAGGAGAAAGAGGACTGAGGTTGTGAAGGTAAAACAGAAGAAGAGTCAAAAAGAGGCTGAGATCTTCTGCCTGTTTCCATCAAACAGGATGAAAGTTGCTGCTCCAAGACGCAAGACATTTGTGTAAATGGGTGGCGCATTGCATGAGGAAGCATGCAGGTGTGTGTGGATATTTGACTGTCTTTCTTTGACAACTCTGGCCATTTGTTCATGCAAGTGTTGCATTTTTCTGTGAACATCATGTTTTTGCTTGTTTTCAGCCTTTCGCTCAGTTAAGTTTCTTTGAAAAATGCAAAACGGTAATAGCTCATATGTGAACTCACTGATATTTTGATATTTGTACAATGTAAATGTTTTTATTATTATTATTGATCTTGTTGCTTTTCATGTAATGCATTCTGTATTTAGAGTGTTAACATTTTATTTAAAAAAAATAAATAAATAACACCATTGCACTCCAGTGGGGTGATATTTTCTGTCTGAGCTGCAATATCTAATGTTTCTATAATAATAATAATAATAATAATAATAATAATAATAATAATAATAATTATTATTATTATTATTATTATTATTATTATTGTTATTGTTGTTGTTGTTATTTATTTATTATTTATTTTATTTTTTATCTTTAATTCTGGTAATTCTTAAAACACAATAAAATAATACAACATACTATACTTAATTTTATTTTGTGTAAAGACAAGATTTGGAACATTGTTGAGTAAAACAATAAAAAACATAATGAAAATATTTTTTTCATTATATTTTTCTCAACAAAGTTCCAAATCTTGTCTAAATTTACTAAGACAAGAATTTGAAGTGATTCCACACTTCTCAAAAGTGGAGTAAAGTTTTATGCAGCATTAATAACAAAAAATAAATAAAAAGAGTAAAACCAACAAACTACTATAGTTACAAATATATTGTGTTTCATGACTATTTTTAATTATCACTGGTCTCCAAAAACATTAAAAAACAAAACAAAACATTAAACTGTGGATAATTTGGGAAATAGCGTCCCCTTCAGGTAAGGAATGCTATGCGGTTACAGTACTTCTAAATATGATATGGGACTGAATGTTTGTCCGCTGGCTGAGCGTCGCCAGTGACTGACCGCTCGGTGAGCTGCAGCACAGAGCCGAGAAGACAAAGCAGAGCAGATGACAATAGAAAAAGAAGGGAGGTATGCCATTTCTTATCATCTTCAATGTACCGCCTGTAAATCACAAAATAAAATCTAAATACTTAATCTGAATATTTTTCTATTTATAGGACCCCAGTCATCCAGGACATGGCAGAACCAAAAAAGGTTTCAAAATAAAGCAACTTAAGTTATAATTTAAATGAAGCATAACTTGTATTGAGAGACACTATAATAAATTGATGTTTATGCATAATTTTATTAAGCAGGGTTACTTATTAAAACTTTTTATTTAGAGCCTAACATTTTTTACCAGTGTTGTAGCAGAGTAACACCTGTACAGCAACATTTACATTTTAGTTTGACTTTAATGAAGAAACAACACCTGTGCTTGATGTGCTTTGCCACTTACAGTCATTATTGGTCCTGCAGACTGAACACATTAAAAATCTTTTATATAAGAAATATGGGACTCATAAGGGACATTATTGTAATAATTAATATGACTACTAATGTGACTATTAAATAAATTTTAGCCATGCATTAATTGCGATAATTACCAATTATTCAGTATACTCTATGCAGTGCTGATATGGTTCTTCTAACTTTTCCGCCCCTCCCCCTTGAGCTACTGCTGCTTTCTAGTTACCCCTGAATATTGCTCTGAAGAAATCCCCCTGTTTATTCCCTAGTTGGGATCCCATGTCATTATCTATAATGACATGGGATCCCAACTAGGGTTACCAACCATCCCTTGAAAAATGGAATCATCCCATTTAGAATCAAACGTAAGGGTCCTGAAAAGGAACGCACTTTGTCCTGTATTATTGTGACGATCCAAAATATTCTGTCAGTGTCAATAGAGTTAATAAAAGATGGGGGGCTTGATATGAAATGTTACGGTAAATTAATTACCAGCCTGTGAATAATGAGCTGACAGACGTCTTAACAAATCTCAATGTCTACAGAATGTGGTTCATCTCATTGGTCCAGCTACTGCTGCTTACAACAAACACAGAATTCACAGGATTTGACAAGAAGACATAATGGACGCGATGTCTGTAAAGCACACACTCATCTTCTACCAGTAACCTGACTGCTGGAAGGTCACTGCTCCCAGCAGTCTGTATTTTCTGTGGAACAGGAGTGGCTGGAAAAAGTCCATGACAAAGACTGCAAAGTGCACTAAACTGTCTGCCAGCACACATTTTACCATGGACAGTTTGATGTGATACATTAATAAGGTCATTTCAAAAGGTTAGCAAAAACATAGTTAAAATACAATGCAAAATTATATCTATAGATAATATGTTTTTACCACTTTTTTAGTAAGTAAGTAACGTTTATTTATAAAGCGCTTTTCAAAGACAAAATCGTAAAGCACAATAGAAGTACAATAGAAATCAATCTTAGAACCATGCAAAACATAAAACCAACATAAGAGACCTGGGAAAATAAAAATGTTTTTAGTTACTTTTTAAAAACCTCCACAGACTCAGCAAAACAGAGCTGCAAGAGTAAACTGTTCCAAAGTTTACCACTGTACATGACCTATATGGTACTAATGACCCATCATAAAACCTTGGTCCCCTTTTGGCAGGTTAAACATGTATAAGGATGAGCTTAAGGTGAATGTGAGACATCCTGGTTGTTGTATCCTTTGTCCTCAGCATCCAATCTTCCTCTGAGTTTGAGGAAGTAATTTTTTAATAAGAGGATTGATGTTGGAAACATTTATTCTCCTGAATTAACTAGAAATGAACACATGGTTTCTCTAAATTATGAGATGTCCTGCTTAGTGCTGAAGCAATTAATCGGGTTAATAGTGATGAATCAATTATTGAAATAATCACCAACTAATTTAGCAATGAATTAATTTGTTTTCCAAGCATATTTTTATCATTCAAAAACATGCATCCAATTAAATTCCGGTTAATTTCAAAGCAAGAAAGAAAAAAAATGCCCTTGGGATGAAGGTAATGGGATCAGCCAGAGCTACCATGAGGTGTCCCTTATTTATTTTTCAAGGAGTTGGCAACCCTAATTCCAACTCTGATATGCCTGTACCTTTCTAATGTAGAAATATCTGCCATAGTTTCATTGTAAATGTTTTCACTTATTTTTTTAAAGAGGGCAAAAGAAACTCAGAACTCTGGAAAGTGTGGCATTTATGAAATTGTTAACAATGTTTAGCAACCCTCCATACAATTTGTGAATGATGTAATATCCTCCACTAAGTCTCACTTTGCTCTTCATGTACTGCAAACAAACAGTTGTCATCAGTTGTGCCACAGAAAGTTAATCTGGTTCCCCAACTGGTGTTTTTTTATTAGTTACTGAGATCCAGTTGAGCTCAGTGTCTTGACTCAAATGTGAACACATAAGAAAGAGTGATAATTTTATTTTCTTTAAAAGAGGTAATTTCACAGAGCTAGTAGGCAAAAGAGCAAGCATCAAACCATTCATTAGTGTCTTCATTTGGGGCTGATGACAACAGTGGTGTAACCTTTGTGAGCTGAATATTGGGCACTTAAAGTTAGGGGATGGTGTGGGTGGCTAAAGGGTCCTGGATGACTTCTGGCTGCTGATGCTGTTGTAAATAGCTATACAATCTTAATAACAGCCACTGTTGGTGCAATTAAGAAACAACCTCAGAGAGGGAGGAAAAAAGAAGGAAGAAAGAATGGAAGGAAATAAGAAAGGAAAGAAGGAGAGACCTTTGAAAGCAAAAATAGACCTTAAGAAGGTAGAAGGCAGAGAAAGAGAGAGGTCAGCAATGACAAGAAAAGAGGAAGAGAAAAAGTGAGGAAGCGACAGACCTTTTATGTGTGTGCAGATTAATTAGAATCCTTCCTGACTGCCATTACAGCTCATTAAATGGAACCAAGGCCATACAGGCATCAAACAAAGAGCTGGGACCGAGACTGGTTCCACCCCCAACACTGTCTGACATACTTACAATGGCTCTGGATGTGAGTGTGAATGCATTTATACATTTGCAAAAGGGTGTGAACAGCATAGTTTTTAAATTTATTAACACAGATGGCATTAAAATGTCAGGTAGAAAGGGATATTCACATAACTGTCAAAACAAAATGTTTCCTTCTCTCAAATAGCAAAAAGGAAGTGTTTGTGTGTCTGTGTATGTTTAACTGTGTGTCTTTGTGTGCCTGCTTGGATTGCTATGTAAATGAAGCATTATGTTAATGATATTTCCCCTCCACAGGCCCTGTTAGTCTCCACAGGCCCTGTTAGCATAAATGATGCTCCCTTAGCTAGCTGGCTGAGACTCACCCATTGCCACTGAAGGGATGAATTAGGCCTCTGAATCCCTCATTGTATTCTTGTTCATTTTCTGTAAGTATTGGACTGGGCTGCCACTTGTATTATAATGAGAGGGTTTATGGGTGCTTATTAGTGGGGACCCATGGTGGCACTAAATAATATGCAGTTGTTATTAGAACCAAGCACACAACAAGCTTACAGCTTTGATAAATACACTAATGATCTGGAATTCTTTTGATATGAAATAAAGTTCTGCTTTCATTAAATAATTTTATTATTAATCATTCAAAGGTCAAGAAAATCTATTGTGATTGATTCCTGCAGTTTATTGATATTCATCAAAAGTAACCCACTTTGTCAAAAGCTGACTGTGTTAAGCCTCCAAAACCGATTCAATTCACAAGAGACAGCAACAGCACACTTTATCCAAGGCCATGGCCTCATGAAGATGTATTAATTCTATACTTTATTTTCATGCATTCCCAGGTGGGAGAATTATATATATATGTATGTTATACTTAACTTTTTTGATGTCCTTTGTTGATTCCTTGGCTGAGGGAACAGAGCAGTAGGTTAGACAGCCTTCTTGGTATATGTCACATTTGGAGATGTGGACTTGAACAATTGGTTGAAATTGGAGTTTTCAATCAATGCTTTGTTCATAACCTCAGTGTTCATGACCTTGTACAGTTTTAGGCATTCCAAGATATACGTGTTTGTTAATGAAACAATTTTTCTTTATTTTTTTCTTTAAAAAAATAGATAGTCAATTATCATCTGGTGTGTTTTTTGTCTCATCTGTTTGTTTTTTTTTGTTGTTTTTTTTACCAATTCCTTTTTATGCCTCTGTCATGTGTTGATCCATGTGTCTGCTTATTTAATGACACGTGGCTGGAGCTTCTATGTTGTGGAGAGACAAGTTCTTGATTCATAGTTGGACAGGATTGATCTATGTGTGAATCATGTCCAGTGTTAAATTTTGCAATCCAATTCCTTGTACAAGAATTGGATAGCAATTCTTGTACAATTCTTTTGGATATCTGTAATTGTGATATTCACCAAGCTTTGTTCAGGCTTTAGTTCCTGCTTAGTTCTTATGTCTTAGGATCTACACTCTAAAAAGTGTATTTGGGCTGCAGTTCATCTTATGGACTTATTTACATTCATTTCACTTAATTCTTTTGCTTTTGCTATGACAACTTACTTTTTTGTGTTCATTTAACTCAAAACTTACAAATCTTTAACCTAAAGTTACTTTTCATTTTGACTTTACTTAAAACAATTGAGTTCAATGACGGGCTGCACAATGGCGCAGTTGGTAGAGCTGTTGCCTTGGTTTCCTCCCACAGTCCAAAAACATGACTGTTAGGTTAATTGGTTTGTCTAAACTGTCCCTAGGTGTGAATGTGTGTGTGTACAGTTGTTTGTCCTGTTTGTCTCTGTGTTGCCCTGCGACAGACTGGCGACCTGTCCAGGGTGACCCCGCCTCTCGCCCAGAACGTTAGCTGGAGATAGGCACCAGCACCCCTCCCGACCCCACTAGGGATAAGGGTGTAAAGAAAATGGATGGAATTCAATGCCAGTTTCGTATCCTATGTCTGACCAACTCAATTCACTAAGTCCTTCCAACTCAATTAGCTAAGTTTTTATAACTTAATTCATAAGGGGGTTTAACATGACAAATTTAAGTCACTCTTACTCAAATCATTTTTTTTTGTTCTAATAAACATTTTAAATCTCTTTGACTTAATTCTACAGAAAGTCAATT
>NW_015118069.1:0-10763 GCF_001443285.1 Poecilia latipinna | reverse complement strand
CAATCGCCTTTACTCATCACCTTGAGTAATCCTGAAACACAGTGATCGGTGTACTTGCACAGAGTTTTCCCCAAGTAAAGCCTGGTGACTCACCAGGCTTTACTTCCGCCCCCACTAGGCTGAGCATTGTTTGTTTATGTATTATATATAGCTGCTATGACTGGTGTAGACAGGTTACAGAGTCTCTTTGGTGACATTTTTGGAAGCACAATGGTCAGAATGTAAACACATAGGGAGACTGAGGTTTTATTTTTTATTTACTGGAACTCTGAAACCTCTGCCTGTCTTTACTGGTCTACATGCTAACAATTTAAGCAAATTAAGTGACAAAAAAATTGGACACATTAATTAGGATGAAACAATTTAA
Organism: Poecilia latipinna; assembly: GCF_001443285.1. Lineage (NCBI taxonomy): Eukaryota > Metazoa > Chordata > Actinopteri > Cyprinodontiformes > Poeciliidae > Poecilia > Poecilia latipinna. The sequence goes on along the minus strand of NW_015118069.1, from coordinate 10,396 downwards.
GTGCAAAGAAAAGGACATTTTCATTGTATTTATTTTTATGTTTACTTAAAAAAAAAAAAAAAAAAAACTTCTTAGTGTTTCTAGTTAGGTATTCCAAGAGTTTTCTACTCTTACGCTGATCCCGTGTGCCCTTTTACAAGGTTTTTTTTTTTTTTTGTGGGACTTTGGAAACTGACGGTCTGATGGGACAGTCCACTGACGCCCCATTTCCTCGGTGTCTGACCGTGACATTTGCCGTGCTCCTCCTGAGTGTCGAGCTGGGATTGTGGGAGAGTTAATAGTCGCTTCCAATAACCTAGTCATATTTTCAAATTTCAGAACGAGAAGATCATACAGTCATTTGAATCAGGTGTTATGGAGGAGCAAAAACATCTAAAATATGGAGGGCAGTGGTCCCTGAGAACTGAAATTGAGAAATACTCCACTAGAGTTAGTCTACTGGATGAAATAAACAGAAGTTCACATAGTTGAGAGAGAGGGTTCGGGGTTCCTTTGTGTAAATATAACCGTCTTAAATATTCGTTTGTACCACTCTCCATCAGTCTGATAAATCATGGCCATCTAGCAGGGCCTGTACAGACTAATAGGAGGCCCAGACAGTGATCAAGACTAGCATGAAGGGAATGTATTGTGTGTGAATGTAAATGAGATGGCTATGGGGATGTACTGCCAATCTGGCGTTTGTGTTTTTATATATTTTTTACTTTTTGCAATGATGTTATTTTTATGTATCTATGGTTATTGTCTTTTTTGAAGTATTGTTTATTGTTGTACTACAGCCTTCCCCCTACTTCCTAGACAAATATCTCCTATGGGAGACTAATAAATGACCTTATCTTAGTTTACATGGTAAATGGTAATTGTTGCTCATGGTTGTTGCTAGGGTATCTCTTGGGTGCATGATACCTCATTGGACCTACGTAGGGAGTTTCTAATTCATGAAGACAGAGGTAGAAAATAGAGAGTTCAGAATGCATAATCATAGTGAACAGAGCAGAGGAAGTACTGAGGTCATGCTGATAGTTTGTCATGTACAGGGAATGAGTTGAAGAGAGAAGTGATTGCTGACTTGGTGACTTTGGTTTAAATGACTGATCAGATCTTTATATTTTAAATGTATTTCTGTGCACATTACTGTGTACCGTGACTAAAAATGGAATTTGATTTTGGTAGTTTTGGAATTAACAATACTGATGTGTCTAATGTAAACCCTTGCTTTAAAATTGCTTCTTATCTACCGACAGAAATGCCTACTATTGTGTGTGTATTTTTGAATGTTTTTCTTGGTTCCATATCTGTAATAACTGTTTGTGGAAACCTCCTGGTAATAATCTCCATCGTTTACTTCAGACAGCTTCACACTCCAACCAATGCTCTCATCCTCTCTTTGGCTGTGGCTGACCTGCTTGTGGGCGCCCTGGTCTTCCCTCTCACAATAGAGTTCTCTATAAGCTCGTGCTTGTATCATGAGGACATATTTTGCAAAGTAAGAAGCAGCTTCGACATAACGCTCAGCACATGCTCCATTCTGAACCTCTGTTGCATTTCTGTTGACAGATATTACGCAGTGTGCCAACCGCTGGCATACAGAACTAAAATCAGCAGCCATGTTATTGTGGTGATGATCTTGGTGAGCTGGGGCGTTCCAGGTGTGGTTGCGATCAGTCTAGTGGGGTTTAACAGAGCAAAATGTGGACAAAACTGTTTTTTTACCGTGGTGCTGGGAAAAATTCTGATTGTTCTGATTACATTTTACTTCCCACTGCTGGTAATGATATGCATCTACCTAAAGATTTTTTTTGTGGCACAGAAGCAAGCACACAGCATCCAGAGCATGAAAAACTCTGGGACATCTGTCAGTAAGATGGAGAGGAAGGCCACTAAAACCTTAGTGATTGTGATGGGAGTTTTTCTGCTCTGTTGGCTGCCTTCCTTTTTATGTACAACAGTTCTTACTTTTAGCAACGCTTCCCAGCCCGGCCCTCTGGTAGAAATACTCAACTGGCTTGCGCTGTCCAATTCAACGTTCAACCCGTTTATTTATGCTTTGTTTTATAGGTGGTTCAGGTCAGCGTTCAGAATGATTATTTCAGGAAAAATTATTTTGGGAGATTTCACTAACTTCAAACTGTTTTGATGTTTGAAGTTATTATTAGAGTAAATCCATAATGTCTAATTGAAATTATAATAGCACCTGTAGCTTTACGAGTGCTTATATGTGCTTAAGAATATGTTAACTGCAAACAAAGCCAGATTTGAATGATTAGTCAAAGCGAAATCTTTATCAGTGAACATGGAAAAATAATTTATTAATGTAAAACTAATTAAATTCAACTCCTTTATGTTCATGTGTTGTTGTTTGTAGACTTCCACCATATTTCAGTCATGTCTTATTTACACACACAAATTAAATAATTATATATGGGGTATATGGAGACTTTCAATCTAATATGTCCAATATGTTTTATGAAATATTCCATTTTCTCTTAGTCTCAACAGATAGAAACTAGCTTATACTAAGTCTGGTGCAAAGCATTTTATTATTCATGTTTTTTTGCACATTGTCTGTTAAATAAACTAAACTAGTATAGACACAGGAAGCAGGACTTACTGCAGACATAATTGTTAAACATTATTCTACATTTTCCAGCATCCAGCAGTTTTTTTATTATTATTGAAGATCATGTAAACACTTAATTGCCCTCATTTTTCTGTCAATCGTGCATTAATTTTCAAATATTGTTTCCTTAACACATACACAGCAGGGATATCCTAGGAAGTTGAAAGTATTTGTTTGTTGAACCCAAGCTGTTCATTCAGGTGCCCCATTTACATCCATGCCCACTTATACAAGTTTCCAAATAGGATGTGGCCTTCAGATTAGTTTGAGAACAAGCATAAAAATGGACATCCATGTCCACGAAGCTGATTGTAAGCCTTATCAGTGCAATACAAAGCATGGGCGCAATGGTGACAGACTTTCTCAAGAACTGATGTAAGGCAGGGCAAGTTTATTTGTATAGCACATTTCAGTAACAAGGCAATGTCAGATGCATTACATCAGGAATGTCAAAGTCAAATACACAGAGGGCCAAAAACCTAAATTTGCTACAAGCTGAGGGCCGGACTGGTTCAATGTTTATTAAAACATATTGAAATGATTGCACATAGCCTATTGAACCAAGACCTAACACAGTGTACATTATCTAATAATTAAATGAATAAAGCAATATTTTCTTATGGATTTGTCAGTAATTTCAAGTGAAACCATTTTTCAACAGGCAAAAAGACAAAAACGAACTTCTTCAAAGATAAGTCACATGTCCTGTACATTAACAGAATAAAGCAATATTTTGTTATGGCTCTGTCAGTAACCTCACGGGAAAACATTTTCAACAGGCAAATAGCAAAAAATTGAATTGTTTTTAAAAGCAAAATATGTTTCTTAATATCAAGATGAATACATAAATAAAAGTGCATGCATTATAAACAAAAAATGCATTACTGTGCACTATCATCCTACCAATCACTGCTTTCAAATAGTAAAATAAAAAAAAAAAATCAAATTAGTTGTATTCTTTCTTATGGCTCTTATCTGCAATCCCCCCCGAGTCCATTCAACTGAAAAAATACATATAAATAAATAAAATACAATAAATCCATGGCATACAGACAAAACAATACTTCAAGTATTGAAAAAAAACCATCACAAAAAAATAACGTGATTTTTATTTGTACAAAAATCATGTCTTTTTCAAACAAATGTAAAAATTGAACTGAATTAAAAGCTGAAAATACGTCACTGCTCTGAGGCTGAGCCTGATACTTGGTGGTTTCTCATCTTTTGTAAAAGTTCATCAATGTCTGGGTTAGGCTCTGAGCTGAGGAAATCCTCAGGTTTGAGTGAAGGTGATTATCAGTAAGACGGCTCCTGTGTGATGTTTTGTTTAGCTTCATTAAAGAGAGGTTGTTCACACAGGTATGTGCTGCCAAACAGAGAGTGTGCAAGCAGCTTGGATGCACAACTGGGGCATTGTGCCTGGGATAAAATGTGCAAACTCAGCAGCTCCCACTCCCTCATATTTTTCCTTCATTGAAGGAAGCTCAATCAACTCCATTGGTAGATTTGGTGGTGCGCTTTCTACATCAACTGCAAAAGGGCTGCTGAGCAGTTCAAACCTGCTTTTTTTTGGGCTTCAAAGTCAGCAAATCGGCGTCGGAAGTTGGCAGCAAGTATGTTGAGTTTATCAGCAAACTGTGCACTCGAGAACTCAGCGGTAGAGAGTTTTTCTTTCATGGTCTGGCAGCTGGAAAAGTGGCTAAAGTTTTCTTTCCGCACCTGCATCTCCCACAGACTTAGCTTGGTTTTAAAGGCCTTCACTGTACTGTACATATCAGAGATGACACGTGCCCATCCCTACAGCTGCAGATTCATCACAGTCAGATGACTCGTGATGTTGCAGAGAAACGCAATTTCACACAGGAAAGTTTCATCTTGGAGCTTTGTTGTGTCTTTCCCCTTGCTTTCCATGACCAGACATTTCCTCACAAAGCTCGAAACATCTTTGCAGCACCTTTCCCTGGCTTAGATTCTAACCCGGTTTTTAAAAGTGGTTCAACCTGTCTGTACACACATCTCCTGGTGCCATGCTTATAACAGGAAGTTGTCGTTGTTTTGAAGGACTGTGATTGGCTTATATAGGTTTAAGCTTTGCCCTACTCTGCACCTTATGGCAGGGGTGAGCAATCCTGGTCCTCAAGGGCCAGTGTCCTGCAACTCTTAGATGTCTCCCTGGTCCAACACACTTCAATCAAATAGCTGAATCCCCTCCTAAGTACAGTCAAGTTCTCCAGAGTCTCCCCGACAACCTTATTATTTGACTCAGGTGAGTTGAAGTAGAGATGCATCTAAAAGTTGCAGAACACCAGCCCTCATGGCCTGGAGTTGCCCACCCCTGTCCTATGGGTTTGGCATGTTTAAGACAACATTCAGTAGTATAATTCATCAGGTTTGTGGAGATGAAAATTTTTTCTTTAACTGATGAGGTGTGGACAAGATTATTTTATAAAAACAAATATCTCCACTACATCAATTTAAAAAGATACGGCTACGTGTGGACGAGGCCTCAGTTTCCTGTTCTTAGCTAACAGCTATGTATCCCATTGAGATGTTCTGTTGTATTTGCTTCAGTGGTTATTAAGCCTAAACCAAATCTGTCTCTCTATCACATATACAGACACACCACACACTAATATATTCACAACACCATGCACAAATTGTAGTGTGTCCCATCTGACTTGGTGACTGAATGTTTGCATTCATTATGATAATTAGATGGACTCCCCTATTTATTTGTCAGGTTATGCACAGAGAGGGCGACGCCTGTGTGAGTGAATTCTGACATGCTTGGTAAACTACATGTGCTTTATTCTGATCTTTTGACGGTGATGTGTACGATCCATATTGGTGTTGATGTTGTGGATTTTAGCAGTAAAGTATATTTGTATTGATTGTGATATTTCAGATATCATCCACTATGGAACCAGAGGTGAATGCCAGCAGAGCTGCCATACATCCCTGTTATGAATCATACGACTCGTCTTACAAATTTACAAGCAACCCTTCTTTTATTTGTGTGGCATTGTATGTTTTCCTTGGCTCTCTGTCTCTCATAACAGTGTGTGGAAATCTCCTTGTGATAACGTCAATCATGTACTTCAAACAGCTCCACACTCCCAACAACTACCTCGTTCTCTCCCTTGCTGTGGCCGACCTGCTTGTCGGCATTTTAGTTTTCCCCTTCAGCATGGCGTTCACCGTCACTTCATGCTGGTATGATGAAGATTTGTTTTGCAAAGTGCGAGGCAGCTTTGACGTGACACTGAGCACAGCTTCCATTTTGAACCTATGTTGCATTTCTATCGACAGGTATCACGCTGTGTGTAAGCCGCTGACTTACAAAAGTACAATGACTGATCGTATCATTGCAATGATGATTCTGGGATGCTGGGGTACGGCGGCTTTAATTGGAATTGGCATCATCATTGCAGGATTCAATCAGGGAAAATGTGAAGGGGACTGTGTAATTGATGCTTTGATATCAACCACTTTGGCATGTATTTTTTCTTTCTATATCCCAGTCATTATAATGCTTGGTATTTATCTAAAGATTTTCCTTGTTGCGCAGAGTCAGTTAAACAGCATCCACAGTACTGGCTGTCGAAGCAAAAAGTCTACTGCAGCTGTTAGCAAGACGGAAAGAAAAGCAACAAAAACCCTCGCTGTTGTGATGGGGGTTTTTATCTTGTGCTGGAGCCCCTACTTTCTGTGCATCATCTTTCAGCCTTTAACATATGATGTGACGCCAATTTCTGTTATCGAAACTCTAAACTGGCTAACTTTGTCAAATTCTATGTTGAATCCTTTCATCTATGCTTTCTTTTACAGCTGGTTTCGATCAGCTGTCAGAATGATGATTTCTGGAAAGATTTTTCAAGGAGACTTTGCAAACGCAAAGCTCTTCTAACATTATGTTTTAATGCGCATGTAACTTTTATTGGAAATTGATGTTTATAAAATCAATAAACATTGTTTCTATAACATAGAGTGTTTATTTACAGCACATTTACACAAGATACCAACAACAAAAGAGACCAAAATCTATGAATCAGATTTAGAATTAGGCCTCTTTCAAAGACTAGTAAAGAAAAAAACTATAAAGCTCATCTTAATTGATGTTTTCTGTCTGCCATAGCTTACAATAAATGTCCAAATGGTTTTAAATTATTCATACACTCCAGTAAGTCATCGTATAAATTAGTTCTGTTGATCTACTTCCAATTATCAACCCAGAAAAATGTGAACACACCTTACACCAGGTCAGGTAGTACTTTAAGTTTTCCTTGAAGATCTAAGTTAAGCTTGTTCAGATGATTCAACAAGAAACCACAAATCTGATTCCCACTGGGGGTCACAAAGCTTAGTTCTTCTCTTTCTCGCAGGTTTGCCAGTCCTGCTCTAGATAAGCATTGAATTAAACCTCAGTCTGTCTTGGATTTAACATCTGACTCTTTCAGATTAGACTTCAACATTGACTGATGTCTGATGTTTATCATCTGACCTTTCAGCTTCAGCTGTTTCTGATATCTGTGCATAGTTTGAAAAAAGGCTAGTCAGTGACGTAGTCAACTGAATGTGGTAGTATGAGATGAAGAGCGTTTGCGTTTCTATAAATGTTCAAGGAATGCTGTTTGTTGTGGCAACTCCCACAGAGGAAATGTAGCCTTTTATATGACAATAAGATATGACACTTTTTTGTTTTTATTATTTTGCTTACCTGTAACTGCATGGTATTCAAATCAGTTTCTACAGTATTTAATAGAATCAGCATGAATGTTTCAGGACAAACCTTTACCCCATTATGTGTTAAAATGACCTCAACTTTGAAACTAAACACTGAATGATGAAATTATGGGTGTTTAATCTAATAAGAAACAAATACTTTAGTTTGTTTTTATTTTTTACTCTATGCTTCCTTTCTAACCAGTCCCATCACTAAACTGGTGCTATGAACTATTCTTCCTGATTCCACCAGAAAAGTACAGACTGTGATCCGGGCAAACCAGTTTTATCTTAGTTTTGATTCAACAGCAGCCTAAGGCAGATGCATGCAAATAAAATGGTGTGACTTAGTTTCACTTTTAATCTGCACAATTGAGCCAAAAATAACTTGATGCTTTAAAGTTAATTTTAAAAGTTAGATTACGAACGGAATAACTGTGATCATCATCAGAATTTCAGTAAAATCTACAAACACCATTGTGCAACGTTCATACACGCTGATGGTGTTTCAATATCAAAAATCATTGGAGTTCTGAAATGCCAATCAGTGTTGCTGTGAGGAGTGTTCACTAAAATGTACATATATTTCTCGAAATGGTATTCATAAATCTAGCTGGTTGTATAAAGATATTACTGTTTTTGAACATTTTTATTTGCTCACATTTGTATTTTTTCCCAATAAGGGTACTTGTTCCCACACTAATATGCATAGATTATGCAAACATGATAAAGGAGCTTAGATCTAATTGGCTAATCAAATCATGTGGTGAATATGGTAATGAAAAGTGGATCCTATTATCCAGGTGAACACAGCTGAGCTCTGGACACATCACAAGGTAAGGGTGTGTGAAAACAGGTCCTACAGCAAACCTGCAACATACTAAACTGAATCCTGTCTGCTTTTCTCATCATCACAGGTTGATACAGTAAACTCTTCAGCATGGATGTAGATCTTGTGGTCAACAGCAGCAGTGTTGACCCCATACATCCCTGCTACATCTCAGACAATGGCACTTACATGTTTGCACATAACCCCTCTGTTATATGTGTATCTTTGTACATTTTCCTTGGATTACTGTCTGTAATCACTGTATGTGGAAACTCTCTTGTAATATTTTCCATCATTTACTTCAGACAGCTCCACACTCCTACTAACTACCTCATTCTCTCTCTAGCTGTCGCTGACCTGCTTGTCGGGGTCTTGGTGTTCCCCTTCAGCATGGCTTTCACCGTGACTTCATGCATGCACTATGAAAGTTTGTTCTGCAAAATACGCGACAGCTTTGACGTCACAATGTGCACGTCCTCCATTCTCAACCTGTGCTGCATCTCCATAGACAGATACCATGCAGTGTGCGAGCCCCTGACATACAGGTCGAAAATAAACGTTCGGGTAACCGGGGTGATGATCCTGTTCAGCTGGGGCGTCTCTGTCCTAATAGGAATTGGCATCATTGTTGCGGGATTCAGCCAAGGCGCATGTGAGGACATATGCTCTGTTGACATTATAGTGGCCAACACTATGGGACCTGTTTTCTCCTTTTACCTTCCAGCAGTCCTAATGCTCTGCATTTACTTTAAGATTTTCCTGGTTGCTCAGAGACAACTGAACAGCATCCAGAGCACAAATGGCCAGAGCATGAAGTCTGGAGCAATAGCCAGCAAGATGGAAAGGAAGGCCACCAAAACCCTGGCAACTGTGATGGGAGTGTTTCTTTTGTGTCTCTCTCCCTACTTTATCTGTGTCGTCTTCCAGCCATTATACTACAACCCGCCACCACTTCCTGTGATAGAAACACTGAACTGGCTTACGCTGTCAAATTCAATGCTGAATCCTTTGATTTATGCCTTCTTTTATAGCTGGTTCCGATCAGCTGTCAGGACGGTCGTCTCAGGAAAGATATTCCACAGCAATTCAGCCAACTCCAGATTATTTTGATATTTATATACGGTTGCACTTTACATATTGGGATTTTTCTAAATAATGATTAATGATAAACCCATGTAACAGGGGTAAAGTTTTGAAAAAATATTTAATCTGTTTTTATTTGCATAAAGAAGCAGCCTGTCAAGAACTATTTGTACCTTCTCAATTATCAGTGCAAAAATCTTTAATCGCATTGCATCAATAAAGCACTTCTTTCATTTGCTGTCCAATTTTTTATTTTTTTTTTGCACATCTCCACTATTTAATTTTACTTATTAATATTTTTAGGTCTCATACATTTTTCAAACACAAGTTTGGTACATATCCGGTTAAAGTCACGTACATTAAATAGTCTGATTCAACCTGATTTTTTATCATTTGGACAAATGCTAAAATTCGAAATCAAAGACACTGTTTTGAACACAGAAATAAATTAATGTTGCAGTTCATATCATCTGTATCTGTAATAACTCTTCAAAGAGTTATTACAGATACAGATGACAGTGAGCAGGAAGGAATTCCTGTAGCAGTCTGTATAACATCAAATCTGAAGAAGCCTCTGTCTATAATACTGATGAAGACGATGCTCAGGGTCGTTTATACATTTTCTGATTTTATGAAGAATCTATTTTTGCGCCATCAAATCTAGATGAACACTGAGGTATTTATATTCCCCAACCACCAATGCTTCGTTTCCCGTGATGGGACTAGTGTTTGACCAAATAATTTCTTCCAAAATCGACAGTCGTCTTCTCTGTTCTGTTCACATTACATGGTCCTACGCCATGATACAAAGCTCCAACAGGATTCATCAGGGTCTTTTCCATCTCTGATGAACCCAAAGACTTGAGTCTAAAATCAGGGAGATAGAGCACATCCCTTGATTTAAAGGCATCATTATTATGGTTCAAGATGATCTTGAACCATAGTAATTGGAACACTGACCAACATATTTGATGTGTATTGATAATACTATTGATGGCATTTAGTCATCTAGTGGGTAGGGTAGGATTAGGGGATATAAGATGAAAACCAGAGTTGAGTTGGATCACTCAAAATAGCTGAAAAACTATAAGGGTTATGGGAACCAAACATAGTCCAGAGAGTCTGTGGGAGGGGCCCCACAT
>NW_015118068.1:0-10773 GCF_001443285.1 Poecilia latipinna | reverse complement strand
AATGGGTTTTCTGCACTGATTTAGAATTGTAGTTTATCTATACAAGGTTGTAGTTTGGCAATAGCACAGGAGGAAGTGAACGAAGCCATTCAGTCTATGTTCGCTAAGCTTCCAAATATTGAGTAACTAAAGTCAGAGCAAGATGAATGAGACATTTTATTGCTGTAGCCCCACTCTCCACGGGTTTTTTTTAAAGCGCACGCGATTTCTGGTAAGCGTCATCGCGCTGGTACTTTACACACATCATGGCAATAATATCTCATCAAGCGAGAGTCCAGACATCCATACGAAGCAAAGCGTAGAACAAGGCATTGGTTTGTACCAGGCTAGCAAGATCATAAAAATATATATTTTTTCTTTTCTATCTTAAATACACTTTGAGGTATTCCGTTTTGAAAAGTACATTGGCTTAAAACTTTAAACCCTTCTGTTACCAGCTTCTCAGTGTCCATAGAGAGAAAATTCCTGCCACGTGTTATCCACAGACATTAAGTCCTATTCTTCTTTCACAGGCCGATCCGAAGGAGCTGATTCGACTGGTCACGCAGCATGTCTCCTCATATTCGGCCTGGCCAGAGGAGCTGCAGAAGCTAATCAGCCAGCTGTACGTGTACAATGAGCGCCTGACAGACTTCACTCAGGCTCAGGTGTTGCAGGGCCTGGGCCGGGGAGTGGACGTGCAGCGCTTCAGCTCTGACTTGGAGTACAAGAAAAACACTATTCTCGGCCTCACAGAGTAAGTTTTTTTTTATTTTTTTTATTTTTTTTTATTTTAAGGAAGTTTTAGTTATTCTTGTTTTTGGAATGTGAAGCTTGCAGCTGGAAAAGTATTTTTAGCAGTTGTATTATGAATGGAGTTGTACTATGTCCAAAGATGTGTGCTTAACCCTTAGGGTACCTTTTCCTGTCCAAAATGGTACATCTTGCCTCGCAGCCTTTTTTGATTCACAAAATCTGTCATATTAAAGGTTAATTCTATGAAACTTGGTCAGGACTGTTTTTGTTTTCTTTTTGAAATTTATTTGAGCTTTTGATTGTAAGTTTTGTACAGGGGTCTGTAAGTTATGTACACTTACTTTTCCTTCTGTCCCATTTTGTTCCTATTTACTTCCATTATAACCACATATTTTCAATGGATTACAATCCTATTATTTTAAAAGTATGTTCCCATAAAGACCAAAATAATCTAAGTTTCTACCTTTAAAATACAAGGAGAACTGGTTTTAGATGTGATGAAGCCCCCCCCTCCCCGCACCCCTATAATTATCATAGACCCCATCACTTTACGTCTGGAGCTGTAGAAAAGAATTAAAGAAGAAAAAAGTGAAAAATACATTTAAATATTGATTTTTTTTTTTTTTATTTTTTTTTTGGACTTTTAAAAGTGTACTATTTGGGGTCACAAAGATAAGAAGTGTTGGTTTTTGGTTTCAATTCTTATTACTCGAAAAAAAAAAAAATTAAATAAATAAATAAAATAAAATAAAAAATACTGCATACAAATCGGTGTGATTAAGTTTTGACCTGGTCACCCTGAAACACCTACATCAAAAAAAGTAGCTTATTTTTGCAAAATACTGCATATTGTGTGTTTTTCTTCTTCAAAAAGAGTCTGTATTTTTTTCCAACTAAACAGGCATAAAATATAGAAAAGATTTAATGCAAAGACAGTGGAAAAAAACTAGAATTTCCATAATAGTTTTATAAAGTGTACCATTTTGCAGCATGAAGGTAAATAGAGCAAAGTTACATTAAAGGTGTCCTGAAGGTTAATCTAGTTTGAAACGTTTCTGCAACATTTATGTAATAGAAGTAATTAAAAGAAATTGACCTCTCTGCTTTAACAGTATAAAATCTGATTATTGCCATGTGTGTTCTCCTTTTCCATGTGTGTTCTCCTTTTCCATGTTTGTGCTAGGACACTGGATGACAGCGTGTACAGGATTGCTTTATCCCTGGCAAAGCGTTACTCCGTCCCTCTGTGGGAGGTCTACATGACCCACCTCGAGTTCCTCTTTACAGAAAGCAGGTGCATGCACACATACATAATCACATTAGCTCTTTGTGATTTTCTTACTTTTTTTTTCCTTCCTTTGGTGTTTTATTGTAGTAGATATGCACAAAATAATCATCCAGAGATTAGAATTGTCTAATTCACCTGCTCTGATGGTTGATTGGAAGGTCTAATACTAAAGAAATTGAAGACTTTTTTTTTTTAACCTTTGTTCATTACATTCGTCAAACTCAAGAATCGTTAACCCTTTTTAGTCTATAAATGCATCAGCCAACAACATGCACTTTGAGTTTTATAAAAAAAAATCTCTAAGGTTAGGAACAAACGATGCATAAGTGGGGATAATATTGCTTTCTATGCAATTCAGAACCAATAGCTTTATCAGAGAAGAACATTTTCTCACTAATGTATTATCCTAATAGATAAAATGATTAAAAATAATTGATTGAAATCAAAAATCACTGATAAGCGTATCATTAGTTTGTAGGTTTACAGCACTTCTCCACAACATTATCATAAAAAACAAAACAAAACAAAAAAAAAAACAAAAAAACTACCAGAATATTTTAGGACTACTTAAATAACATTGAACTTCCCGATACCCAATTTGTTTTTAAATTTAGAAACATGTGAACCCAAATGTGAACTTAACTCATTGTTAGAGACAATGGGAACATTAAAGAAAGCATTTTGATCCAAGTGTAAATGAAACATCTAGAGAATGAGTGAGTTTGGGTTTACGACAGGATGTGTGTCGGAAACTATTTACATAATTTATTTGCTCCCTCAATTCATATCTAGTTTATCGGGCTAGCAGTGCAGCTCTTCTTGTTTCTATAGAATGCCTTTTCAGCAGAGTTTGAGGGTTGCTCGTGTTTGGAGGCAAACGTGTGTGTGTGTGTGTGTGTGCGCATCTGTGATAAATTCCCACTTGTCACATTCTGATATAGGGAAATGCTTTATGGACTCCGCTTAACAATAAATTACAACATGCACCTTCCTAAACCCTTTTCACAGCCGCTTTATGTGTGTGTGTGTGTTTCCACCAAAACCTCAAGATCATGACAAATCTGTGAAGGATATTCATGCTATAATCTCGAGTAGAAGCATCTGCAGTATGCCTATTGATTTAACGGATGGATGGAGGAAGGAAACGGTATAAATAGTGCAGTTGGGAGAATTTAAAGGGGAAAGACGTATATAGACCGAAGCGGGAGTGCAAAATGGAGATTTGACTTATATTGATCCCTAATGGGAAATACATTTTTTTGCATTTCACTCATTTGCCTTGTTTAGGAGCTGCCACAGTTCACAGTTGATTGAATTGAAGTTGAATTTGCTGTCCAGAATTTTGGTCAACTCTGGCTCTTTCAGTAGAACAGCAAGCTTTTTCTTGCCAGACTTCAAATTGCTCTCAGTCTTCAACATAACAATTGCCTTGATCCTTGAAACTAAAATTGCTCTGACACATTCTTTTTTTTTTTTCTTTCTGGCACATTCCTGCAACCCCTCTTTTAGTGTGGTTCTAACTACATCAGACTGCTGTGTGGTATAAATTGTAGCAGCTTTATTGAACTTGTTGAAGAAAATTCATAAAACCTGTTGGGTGCTTTCCGAATGAATAAGTATGAAAACATGCATACTGGACTTAGTCCAGGGGTCTGCAACTTTGACAATCTAAAGAGCAATTTTAAATAAAATGTGTTTAGAAGTACAAATCTTAATTTTTGATGAGAGTAAATATGCTGTCATTTTTATAGAACTACAATTTTTTTTATATATATATATTTTTAGGTTATAGAACAAAGAAAAACTTAAAAGGACAAACTTATGCATTTTTATGCTTTGTTGATATTTTTGACAAATTGTATTAAATAAGCAATCGTTTCTAGCTTAATGACAAGAACATCCATTTGTCCCCTTTGAGAATGTAAATAAGAAAAATACTATATTTTTCATGAATATGTGCCTTTTAACATGAGAACCTTCTTAATTATGTTTTCTGACGACTCATCATTCCTTCACTACAAATGTATTAAATCAGTGAAATCATTTTCTTGCTCAGCAGCTGGTGTTGAACCGCTTGCCTGTCTACAAGCTTGCTCTGTGATATCTGAGCATGAAGTGACGCTAAAGGCAGGATTTCTTCAGTCCTGTGGCCTGACAGGAAAATTTTACATTGTCTTAGTTATTGATTAACGCTGCACAAAAATGATATGCTTGGCTAGTGAAGCTGCTACTGTTTTCTTTTGGTTTGGTTTTATTTTTCAATTTTTTTTTTATTTTTTTTTTGCACTAGTGGCCTTTCATGAACAGTAGTTTGACAAGGAATAAGAAAGAAGAGAGAAAGGGAAGGCAAGTAAACAAATGGCCAGAGACCACGAATCAAACCCAGGACAACTGCACTGAGGACTAAACTCTGTTCATATAGTGCGCCTGGTCGACCTATTGAGCTACCCAGGGCTGTTTTTCAAGAGTATAGACTATATTTATAGAATAAAGTTTGACAGGTCTGATCATTCTAGCAAAGCACCCGAATCCTTTATACATAGGACTCTTCATTTTCTCCTGCTGCACATAACATCACATTCGCCTGTCCACTGTTTCTGTTTATTTGTATTCTCCAAAGATTCTGTTTTTTTTTTTTTTTTTTATCAGAACGGTGTTCATTGGACAGTGGGTGTGTGTTTGGTTGTGTTGATGAAAGAGGGGCTCTCAATACTGCTTCTCATATTGCTGAGAATCTTACAGCTGCATGTAATTTGACATCATTAACTGAACATATTCTATGTATTATGGGAAAAATAAATAAATAAATGTTTTCTGCATTTTTCCAACAGCATTACAGTACAACCTTCCCTACTTTGCAGAAAGTTACAAGCATTCTCGACTCTCGGACAGCATCTCTTTGAACAATGCCGTGCTGGATAGCTATCACTTCTCCCTACAGTTTAATCTGTACTGTCTGATTGGCTCTTCAATTGAATATGCCTCAAAATTTGGGGACATTAGCAATCTCTTTCTGTTTGCTATCTCATGCATCACATCTGAAGCAAACATGTTAATATGGGCCTGGGACGAGCCGGGAGACGAGGGTTGCGAGGAGCGGCGCAGAGATCAAATCAGATTAAATTGGCTCCTTGTTCTGGCTGGCTTTTGAAACAAACAAGAGAAGATTGTAATAACAAGCATCTGATATTACAGCCACATGAGTACCACAAAGATAGAGTGGGGGAAATTCTATTGCGTCCTTAGAGAGCAACCAACAAGGAAGCGGCGGCGGCGGCAGCCAAGCCAGCGTGGCGGAGACTAGTAATGAAGCTATCAGAGAGAAATATGTTCACCACAGAGATGTTAAAAACCGCTGAGAAAAACAGAAGAAACGCTCCCAACTTAAGAAATGTTTTTTTTTTTTTTTTTTTTTCTAATCAAAGCTCATAACCTCTCATCTTACTAAAAGAAGGTTTCAATTCATATAGTCCTCATTCTCTTTAGAGGCATAATGAATAACTAATGAAACAACTCTGATTGGGTGCCTGTCTGTGTGTGAGAGACAGAGCACTCGCTAAGCTGAGTGTGCTTCCCTTTGTATTAGTTCATACGATTGCAGCCATATTAGAGCTCCTGTGGTGAACATGATTAGAGTTATTTACATTATTGAGCCTATTGTCAGCGGCTGCACCCGCTGTTGCTCTCTATTTAATTTTTTCATTAGCAGAAGCCTCCCAGCTAAGTGCGACGGAGAGCCCAGGGGAAGCATTGTCCACTTTGATGTTGTCTCGTTCTGACAGATAAACAGAACTCCACTCTTACGAACACACTCCCAGACAGCCGCAGATTGCTCAGAGCCCCTCGGAGACCACCACGAGTAGCTTTACATCGCCCTTGCCTTTTTAATCTATGTAGAGCTTCTTGTTTGACTTTAATTGCATTTCTCTGGGGGTTTTTCTCCATTTCTTTGTGCTTTTTTGCTTCTCTTCATTTTAGTTTGGTTCTCGTTCTTTGGACCACTTGCTGCAGTTGACTTTTTGCTGTATGGCTACACAAACTCAAATTGTGCTCAGATTACTCGAGTCGATGAAACGGCTTCCCCTCAGATTTTTGCCTCCATCTGAACATTCAATATGTCCTCAACTTGACTTTCTTCCTATATACTTTCGATTTTGTTTTCATTCTCCCTCTTTGTATAAGTTTGATCAGTTCAAATTGTTAGGATTGTTAGCTGTGATAAATATCCTAAATGTTTTTTAGGGCTTTATTATTTTTTTTATGACTTTTCCTACTGTGTTTAAACAGTAAACAGTTCTCAACCAATCTTGCTTACTTGTAGTCTTACTGAACAAATCTTTAGCTTTGAAACTACAAACAAATGCTCCTGTTTGTCTAACATATTTTTAAATATCCAACATGTCTAAAAAC
Source organism: Poecilia latipinna (assembly GCF_001443285.1). Taxonomy (NCBI): domain Eukaryota; kingdom Metazoa; phylum Chordata; class Actinopteri; order Cyprinodontiformes; family Poeciliidae; genus Poecilia; species Poecilia latipinna. Next base: position 4,340 of record NW_015118068.1, on the reverse strand, counting down.
AAGACACATCCATTTTTCTGACTGCCTGACACAAAATAAGACAAAACATTCTTGTTTTATCTTAATTAGGTGAACTAGCTAATTATTAAATAACTATATTTGCTAAATGCCAAAATGTTTAGGCAAATTCCTTATAGATCTTTTTTAAAGAAGAATCACAGATTCATTTCCTTAATATTTGGTAGAATGGCCTGTGTGACTTGGAAATTCTTCCACAGTTTCTTAGTTTGCCACATAGCATTCAGTCTTCATGTGTTTTGTAAAGTGCACCAGTCCCTCCTGCAGTAAAGCTCTCACACAATGTGATACTGCCATCCCCGTATGTTGATGTTGGGATGGTGTTCTCAGTATTTCAAGTGTCCATCTTTTTCCTCCAAATAAATTGGTGATACTTGTGGCCATCACAAGTCTTCCTAAACCGTTGAACAACTTAGTAAGCTTAATGTAATTAAACTTATGAATTTAAAGGAAACAAGATTCTCTATTGATAATCTGGCATTGAGCAAACAGACATAATTTTGATAATCCTATCTGGATAGTTTTAGATTTATTTAAACTCAGTGAGGGAAAAGCTATGTGTCTTTTTATACTGTGTATGTTATTATCTGGTTCCAAATGCAGTTGTGCCTTATTGATTTGATTCTCAGCTAATTTTTTTTTTTTTTTTCCCCCCCTGCTTTTTCTCTCCCACTTCAAGTCTTTCCACTGAAGAAATCGAAAGTCGGAGTAACTCCCTCAAACTGTTTGACACTTTGAAAAGAGACCCGGAGGCCTTTTGCAGCCACATGACCAAATATGTTCTGCCCACTGTGGAGGGAAGTGACCTGGGCCGCCTTCTCTACTACTACACCTTAATAGACGCTGCAGGCTGTGAGCCTTATGTGACCACCATCATAAAACCAGACTCTCACGTCAAACTGCTGAAGAAGCTTCGTGCCGTTGCCAAAGGTATGTTTTGGGATTTTTTGTTTGTTTGTTTGTTTCTATTGGATGATGTGCTGGTGAACTATATATATTCTTCTTTTGACTTTTTCATGTTTTCTTACTTTACAACCATAGGCTTCAGTGGATTTTGTTGATATTTTGACTGATGAAAAAGTTGGTATGATTGTTTATAATCCTGAACACACTTTTTCCACCATGAAACATCATGCTGGCAGCATCATGCTGGTGGGAGATACTTCACCTCAGTAGGCCAGGGAAGCTGTTCAGAATTGATGAAAAGCTTGGATATGTGATCAGTATTAAATTTTGAATTATTTAAACAAAAACTGTTCAGACACATATTAGAGCAGCAGCATTTATAAATGCTAGGCATAAACAAATACATTCTGTCTTGTGAATACCAGTGAAATACATTTTAATCGAAGAATTTATGGGAGATTTTCCGCCCCCAAATTGTGAGGATAAAAAAAAACAACACATATTTCACTGTGAAGAAAAGATTAAACATCCCCGATGACAAATCTACAGTGAGAGGTTACATGCATTATCTTTTATCTCCTCCTTGATCTTATTCTGTTCCTTTTATTTCTTCTCGATTGGTTCATGAAACACCTTTCCTGCAGTGCCGAAACCGAATGCAATCATTTGCCTGTAACTGAAAGAGACACCGACCCACGTTTTGTATTATTAGTCAAATAACTGACACCACGGGAGCCTGCAGTGACACCGTTGAAGTGAGCATTGATCTCAAAGGACATTGAGACCAGACGTCGCCCTCCCAGCTCTTCAGTACCTGATCCCCAGTTTTGTAAGGGTGAAAACGTTGTCAGTTCTTTTGGGAGTTCAGTAAAGGTCAGCCTGGGTGTCATCTTGTGTTTTCACGCCTCGCTTCCTCCTTCTGCTCGTGGAAGTGCCACAAATTTTAACAGTGACACATGTCTCTGTTTAAAACATGAACAAAGCAAAAACACACTCGCCCGAGAGATCGACTTTAAGGCTTGGATAATAAACAAGCAAAATGTTCACCTGAGGTGTAGGCTCAGTGCAGGGGGAGCAAGTCAACCAATATGAAAGCAAAACACAAGTGTTGTTACATTTTCCAGATGGATTCAGAGGCATACTTGGCTAACTTTTACTGAAGTGACAGAAATCTAAGTGTGATTTACAGAGGTTGCGATATCTGGTAATGCTATACAGTAGGCCTGCTGTGCGTAATGTCACTTCTTTCTGTTCCTGTTCACTCATAGTAAAGTAAAAGATTCTTTTCTAAAGAACTCCATCAGAGTCTTTAGTCTCATCAGCTGCGCTATTCAGATGTTAAATGGAGTGCTTAATTTTTGGAGTTTGTTCAAAGAAAAATCTTTTAGGAATTGTTTTCTAGATGCATTGCAAAAATGGTTTCTATAAATGTTGTAGGGATGGCTATTCTTGAAGACTCCAGGCCTTATTCAGAGCCTTAACCTCATAACTTTCACGAGGGACACCAGTGTCCTCACATAACCTACGTCTGTAAATGTTTTTGGAGTGATAGTTAACTATCATCCCAATAAAAGAATAAGGATGGAGAAAGATTTATTATTATCTGGTGGATTTGCTGTGCATGAATGAATAACTTAATTCATGGTCATTTGAATCAGAGAGGCCAATATTCTTCTGTAACAGAGAAAACAAGTCCTTTCACAAGCTATCCCAAATGGTGTATTTAATTTTCCACTCAGGTCTTTTTGATGGTGACCTAATTGATTCTTTATAAATATAAATTATATAGAACATGTTGTTTTTCAACTCTTGGGGTCAAATTCGAGACATTTAAAGCTGATAAAGAACCTATTTTTACGGATCATGTTTTGCTAAGAACCAACTCACACAACACTCCTGGCAAACAAGCTGCATCTATATATATTTTTCTCTGGACCAGGAACCTATTTAGCTACACTGACAGTAGTATATACATATTTTAGTTCCTTTGCTCTAGGAGTAAAGTACATAAACTTTGGGAGCTAGCTCCTGCCAGGGAAAAAACAACAACAAAACAACAAAAAAAAAACTTCAGTTTGAATTTTTTTTCAACATAACATCACCTCCTGATCTCCTGTCTTCATCAAAAATTTAGAACCATAGGACCTCGGGAGGGTCTGAAAGATCTTTTAATTTAAAAAAAAATAAGCCAACAGTTCAAAGGGCCAAGAAATGACAGAACAGGTAGATGGTTCCCTCTACAGAAGCTTCTGTTTTTCTCCAAGTCCTGAAACTTTTTTGTTAACCCAGAAATTGTTTCAAAACATAACTACTTTGCAGTGATTTGAATCCCCAAGCCTTCAAAGTTTTTCAAAGCTTTGTACCTCACACAGACTTGCTAGTCAAGAGCTGTACCTTGATACAGGAGGGTAAGCTGCGATTTTACACACTCCGTTCAGGGGAGGGATTTACTAATTGATCAGTTTTGCAGATGCTGGTGCATGAACTCCAACAGATGCACATTACCACACTCAAAAGCCTCAACAAAATCTAGAGCATCCAAATTCGTGCAGGCTACTTGTACCTCAGCTGACTTTGTGACATTAACACATAGAAGCTTGCATTCCCTGAATCTCTTTCCAACTTTACAACTTTAACGCAACCCACAAATTCACACTCCGTGTGGGTGAAATTGTCACACAGGCTGTTGTCTCCAGGGCCACTAACTTTCTGTTAACATGATCAAACTTTGATGCATTCTCACTCAAAATGACTCATAAGTCACATGGGAAACCACATCAGCGCATGCAAAGTTTTGGTTGGATAGTCATTTACGCTAACCTTAACTCCAGCTAAGAACTTGTGATTATCCTGGCTGAAGATGGTAAAAAAAAATTCTCATCTGCAGTGATAGGAATCACTTTTCCAACTTGGTCTGAAAGACTACTCATTGCAAAAGAAGCTAAATCACCATAAAAAGGCCGGAATTGTGTTTGTAAATGCATACAGGCAAAAAAAAAAAAAAAAAAAAAAAATTGTAAAAATCTGACAAAATTAAGTCAAATTTGACTTACTGGTTGGTACTATCGTGTTATACAAGTATTCTGCAGCAGAATGACCTTATGCACTTAACAAAGTAGATGGTATAATAAGGAAAGAACATTATATAGAAATCTTGAAACAATACGTCAACATCCTTGCTAAGATATTGAAGCTTGTGCACAAATGTGTCTTCCATAATGGGGAATAACCTTAAGCATAAATCCAAATTAAATAAAAAGTGTGATTTAGTTCCAAAACTGGCTTCAGAGTCAGGCAGTGTGCATTAAATCTTCATACCGTCATCAGCAGGGGTGAAACTAAGGGGGTACGGCAGGGTACCGCGTACCCCTAAAAGATTTAGGGGGGCGTACGCAGTACCTGCAAGAGAGTGGAGC
>NW_015118067.1:3038-10778 GCF_001443285.1 Poecilia latipinna | reverse complement strand
CTTAACCAGTCCAATGGTGCGTTCAACTATCCTGCTGGCTTGCGGGGTGTAGGGCGGCGAGTAAACTCGCATTACCCCAAACTTCTGACACCATTGATCCACCTGTGAGTTACGGAAATGTGTCCCATTATCCGTCCGCAGCTCCTTCGGGATTCCCAGGGCACTGCACACCTGCTCCAGCATGCCGACAACGCTGCTGCCATTCGCTTTCCTGGCTGCTTTCATGATGACGAATCCCGACATAGAATCCACAAGCACCAGGAGGTATCTCTCACCTTTCCTCCCATTCACCCCCATGGGGCCTGCCACATCCAAGCAGATTGAGCCCCAGGGGACGGTGCTCTTGATGGTCAACCCCTCCATCCGCTGCCCTCGGCGGCCTGCGTTGTATTGACCACATACCTCGCAGCCCCTTAGCATGCGTTGGACCTCTCTCACCGGGATCCACAGGTTTTGTTCCACCAGTTCCTCACGTGTAGGTCGTACGCCTGCATGTCCCAAGGCCTCATGCACGCCTCGCTCGACCTCTTCCACATGTTCTTCTGGGACTTCCCGTCCTCTGGGAGTACTGTCCCACTTCTTGATTCCGACAAAGACAACCTTTCTTGATCCACTTTTCTTGCTCACTTCCACTGGATGCCGAACCACCACAAGACAGGTCCCATAGTTGTAGCGGGTGCAGTTGTAGTGGTCTTTCATCTGCAGCATCATCTTCAGGTGTTCTTTCAGTTGTTTTGATTGGTGCCATAATGGTACTGATGAAACATCCTTTGGTTCACTTGAGTCCATGTCTCGAATCCCTCTCCATACAGAATCACTCTCACTGGGGCTGACTGGAGCAGGGATTTAGACAGGGATTGTTCTCCTTCTTTTCTCTGGCTTTGCCCTCCTGGGCCTTGATCATCACTTTCTCGTGGGATTGCTTCCATCTCTTGGACGTACGACCACGCGTCGTCCTCCTCTTTCTCCATGTTGTCTTTGTCCTCGACTTGCCTGACCCCAAAGCCTCTCTAGGGCCCTTAGAGCAGGGATGGGTTCAAGCTACTTTGGCTACTAGCTACACTGTTTGGACGTGGTCACTGTCCACAGTGAGCTCCGCTCACCCACACGCCATGTAGTTACTGCGAGGGTGTTGACTGAGGCCTTTCAGTCGCTACTCTAAGCAGGTTATTCAGAACTCTCCTCCTGTAATCCGCCTACTTTCCTAGGGCTCCGCCTCTTCTAAAGAGTCGGTGCCCACCCAGGGACGCCACTTATGCTAATTCACAGTTATTACAGACATTTCTGAAAAGAAACAAAGAATAATCCATTATTCTAATTATTTGATACCATGTTACAGTTACTTGTTTCACCTGTAAGTACTTCCATAAAAGTAAGTGTTAAATATTCTTATAATCAAACCAACATCAACCACTGGTTAAACCAATACTAATTATTAACTTAATAATAAGTTATCATTATTAATTTAAGTATTTTACTCTGGGTTTTATCCAATTACTCAAAATGTTTAGATTTTATCCTTTAAATCTTTAATGCCCAAAATGAGCACTCTGAACTATTTTTAATCACTGCAGGCTGGAAACTTCCTCTTTCTCCAGTAATCCTGCTCTTCCTGTTTCATAACTCTCTTTCTGTCTGACTATGATTTTTTATGATTAAATAGAAAAAAGTAGAATTAAAGCAAAGTTTGCAGGACACTATAACAACACACACAACCAGATTAATTTTATTAGCGTCTGACTCTACTGTTGGGTCTTGATGTCACCTGTGTAATTAGTTTTAAAGATAACTTTATTTATTGTTATTATTAAACTAAAATCTCCAGCATGGGGAAGTGGGATGAGCTCGACTTTTCTCGACACTCTCCACAAGTTATTGACTACATTGAAGCTTTATTTAGCATTAATGCTAATTTTTAGCATCAGAACACTGGGTCCAAACCGATGGGCACACTTTAGCAGGCCCCATTTAAATTTCTTCAGTTATTTTCTAGTTGAAAAATATTATTATTATTGTTGTTGTTATTAATCGCCTGGAATAATCCTATTTTCTGAGAAAAGTGATTTTATTTTTCAATATCTGTAAGGCACTTTCATCAAACTAAAATGAAATATGCATTTGAAAAATATCACTTTATAATAAAGACAAAATCTTTGTGTGCAACTACTGTGATGTTCTAATATAATATTATATTGAACTTGCAGCAGATGACGCCAAAGTTCATTTTAGAATTGTTTTATTTACTTCTAACAGGCAGAAAGACAATAACAAAAATACTCAATTATTCAAACAAATAAGTCCAGATTTGTGCTATTATTTCCACAATCCACAGCCACGTTCATCACAAGCTGCTTTTCTTTTCTCCCTTTTCTCTCTTCGTAGTTGACTTATCAACTACAAAGTAGTTCCATCTCTTGAAATCCAATGTTGATTTCCTCTCATTCAACTTTCATGTCTGTATTAAGTTTCTTTGTATTAAGAATGCTGAGCCTCCTGGAGCAGATATTCAGTTCAAGAGTTTAAAAAGTAAAAGTCAGTAAGAAAGCATAAAGGAAAACCAGACAGTTTCTCTATCTATTCATCTTCCTTACAGTTTCTCTTTTTCTCTTGGAGCGCTAAGAACCACAAGTCACCAAACGTCTAGCCACGATTTTCATCCCAGCCCCCCCACCCCCCCAAAAAAAGAAAACTTAAATCATTTGGAAAAAAATTTCCTGTTAGCCCTTGAATTCTGTCAAAACAGAGTATCTAATGTCTGTGGATAGCAGTTAATAGCAGCTTTGAGTTTTACACACTCCGGTTTGAACATTAGAGTTTATTTCTCATGACATGTTCCACTTTCTCACACAGCAGGAAGAAAAAGGCATCCCAGGCGCGTCTGCATTTCTGAGCCTTCAGTTTGACCATCAGATTTTTTTTTTTTTTTTGCAGGGTGGTTTTGCCACGTTCCTCATTTTTTCAGCTTTTTTCATATTTGCACTGACTCATAAGTGGAAAAACCCTCCAAGTGAATGAATATTTTTGTGAGCAATGAAAGTGTTTTGGCCAGTAACCAGATCTTATAATGTATCCTATGCTAAAACCACAGACTCCACTGGGGAATTTGGTGCTTTTAAACTGCAGAAATATATTTCCTGAACTGTGTGAATATGAGTCAAAACAGCTAATGCCTCAAGATGTGGAGGCATTAGATATGCCTCATGGAGGAGCTCATGACTAGTTAGCTCTCTAATCTTTTCTTAAAATTTGTTTGGTGGCCCACACTGGTTTTATGAAAAACATCATAGTTTCTTCGAATTTCCCTTGAGTATAGTGAAAGACAAATTTTTTCAAGGGTAACAGGCTACTTTACATTGACACGAAACAGCAAAGGAGGTCTAAAGGTGATCTACTGTGGAATACTTAAGACTGCCTCTAAAAATCATTATAACTATTGTAATTGTTCAAACACCAAAGATACTTTAGGCTGCATTAATACGCTCAGTAGAAACAATTGTAGCACTAACACTAGCACAGAAGCTTCCTTGTTGCCGATCTTTGGGGAACAGTCAACCAACACCAAAGAAAGTAAAAGGCTTTCCTAGATCGGCTGGTTTTAAAATGGTCAGCGTGTCAAGTACAGGGTTTCCCCCAGTGTATGGTGGACCGCCATGCTTTACTAGTCCCACCACCAGGCTCACGCCTTCTTTACGTTTTTAGGAAAACAAACAAAACAATACAAAACAAACAAAAAAAATATATATTTTTTTCTTTTAAAGCTGGATTGCAAGCGTTTCTGTTGCTCTGAGTGTTTCACTGGCGGAGCAGATTTATTCCCAAAATATATGTTTATAGGAGATAGGTTTATAATTGATGCATTTAAAGCCGGACCAATCACACCGCTGGCGCCTCTGCGCGTGGCCTTGCGCGCTGCAGCAGCTGGATTAAGTTTACCTCAACGCGGATGCCGTGCGCCTCGTTTCACTCAAACTGGACACAGGCTGACCTGTATGGATATTTACATCAACCCCCTGTGATAACTGTTTCTTTCCAGAGTTTTTGATCAAGCTGGGAGTTTAAACCCACCGCGTTAGCTCTGGTTGTGCAGCTCTACGTGAACCGCGGGAATAACTTGTAGTCGCGCTTTCAGAGGTGTGTTGAGCGAGCGGTGAGAATGATTTTTATTTATGGACCAAGAATTTATGCGGCTTTTCCATCTCAACATGCTACCCAGCGCCTGGCTCTGTCTGCGCTGATAAAGTTTATGTCTGTGTTCCCGCTGGTTTGTTAGTGGTCAATGAACCACCGCTAACCTCATCACGCAGGTTCAGCCCGGTGAGGAGCTTTTGCGCTCGCCTCGCAGTCACTCATCATGCTGATTTTAGATTATTTTATTATTATTTTTCCTGTTACATGAAGCATCAAACCATACCATATGCTTTGTTCATTTAGTCAGCCAGTCAGTTAATGAGTGCGGCCGGAGGAAAATCTGAGAAACTTGTTGTAGTATATAAAGCAGATCTATTTACTTCAGCGGAACCACTCCCCTAGCTACTGACTTATATAGAGGTTATCAGCCAGTGTATTGATATGTGTAACGTTGAGACTAAAGTGAAGCTCAGTAAAGAAGTCACAGTCATTTTACCTTCGAGTTGAATCCTTCTTTTAAATATACTATGTTGGAGTAAAGACACAACACTTGTCCCGTAAACACGACCAACCAAAATAGTTTATGTGTCCCCTTGTTACAAACTCAACAGACACGAAATGGAAGAGCTTGATTTATTTATTTTTTTTTTGTAGTTTTTTACGCCACAGAAGTTTCTTGAAACTGTTTTGCAGAATAAGCCAATAAAACTGACTACAACATTTTGTATGAAAATCTAAATAAATCAATGTTAAAACTGTTATTATATTAGCTTAGCAGTGGTGAGATTAATTCTTGCTTTTCATTTAAGCAAGAGCAATTAGCTCATGTTCTACAGAGTGGTTATAGAGTCAGTAAAATTTCAGTGTAAATTTATACTATGGTATAAGTCATTATACTACTTACACATCAGTAAGCACAGACTTAGACTGTTTTAGTTTGACAACAATCTCTACTTGGCTTTTTACAACTTTGTGATGAAATGACACTGAAGTTGTGTCCTTATAACTGTCCAACTATTAAGAGTTATTATCCAACAAGGCCTGATCGGTATTTTCACCAACCATTTGGTGACAATACGAGGACATACTGCTGCTCAACTTTGGAAACAAAACATCTGGCTATGGTTATCTAAACTGAGGGGAGAAAATTAGAAAAAATTATCTTTGTGTTTTTGTTTCTCATTTGGGGAGGCGCTATGTTGCATGAATCACATCTTTTCCAATCTAATCTTAACCAAACCACAAATACCCCGAAAGATTTCCCACATTTTAATCTGAATTCAGACACAGAGGGTATCAACAACGCAGCCTTGACGGCATAAGTGAAGCTCTCAGACCAGCATTAATGGGCGTCTGATGGTGACACCTGTGTGAGTTGGATTCCCTCAAGTGGACTGGTGGTTTTGGGCGCTGATGGGATTTTGTGTGCAGTGTCTGCACAGCAGGACGTTCCAACAAACACTAGATGCATTGTGGAGGGATGTATTAAGGTGTAATGAAACCCTACTGCAACATTTTGGTTAATCCAAAAGGCTAGCAACACTGAGCTAAACCTAAAGAACATAACCATGGTGCTGCTCAGGGTAGAAAGCAGCAAATAGAGAGCTTTATCAGACATTTATTCAAATGGTTTCAGAATATAGACATGAAAATATTGTTGGTTTCCCAAACTTTTCTATGTCATGACTCCTCAAACAGCTTTAGCATCCAGGCAGGGACCACCTTTGCTAACCCAAAGACAGTGCTACAAAACATAAAACATCAACGTTGAGAACGTTTTTTCTCACTCTTTTTCACTATTAAATAATTATTACATTACATTTGTCATGAATGCTGCGTCATACCTTCTAATTTTAGTCAGCTAGGAGTTCTTAAGGTTTCCATAGCAGAACTTTGGTCTTTGTCAGAGACTTTTCCATTACGTTTATTAAGCTGCTATGCTAGCTTGAGGAGCGAAGTAGCGTTATAAGCCTGACTGGCAGCCAATCGGTAAAATGAGCATGGGAAATAATGTTTTAACTACACTGCTCAAAAAAATAAAGGGAACACTCAAATAACACATCCTAGATCTGAATGAATGAAATATTCTCATTGAATACTTTGTTCTGTACAAAGTTGAATGCGCTGACAACAAAATCACACAAAAATCATCAATGGAAATCAAATTTATTAACCAATGGAGGCCTGGATTTGGAGCCACACACAAAATTAAAGTGAAATGTTCCCTTTATTTTTTTGAGCAGTATATTTTAACTTATATTTTATAATAATGACTGAAAAACAAACTGGATTTTATGATATAAATAAAATCCATCCATTTCTTTACACCCTAGTGGGGTTGGGAGGGGTGCTGGTGCCCATCTCCAGCAAACGCTTCGGGCGAGAGGCGGAGTTGCCAGTCTGTAACAGGGCTATAAATAAAAAAGGAAAGAAAGACAGAAAAGAGGATGATTTAAGAGCTAGAATGAGGCAGATACTAAAAAGTAATGCTGAGGTAGTTAAACGTTACCTTGAATTTGAGTGATTTCACTTAACATGCATGTCTCAACTCATTTGTGTGCGTTTATGTAAATATTCTGTCCCCTGCAAGTTTGTATCATCTTGGATAAAGTCTTTTATGAGTAATTTCAAAATTCATGACTGAAAAAATTCAATCTGTTACAAGATCCGAATATAAAAACTGTCACTAAAAGCTAAAATATGATCCTCCCTCTTCCCGCTGTCCAGGTTGTTTTTCTGTTGAATAAGAGTTCATAAAAGTTATAACTCTGTCTAGTTAGGATTTTGGAGAAAACATACTTTGTCATAAATCTGCAACTGTATGTGCAACTGAAGTAGTGGTGAATAAAAGTGGACCTGCGGTGAAAATGCAGTTTTGTGTTTGATGACTGAAGTGGTTAAGCCATGAAGTCTGCAGGTCATTTTGTTGTTTGGGGAGATGTTTGGAACAGTCTGCATGGTAGTGAACAGCTGTGAGGTTATAACACACAATCTCTCCAAGCTATGCAAATAGTTTCTGTTGGGATGGTGAGAAACCTGAGACTTTGTTTTTTTCTCAAGGTGCAATTCAATTTATTTGGAAAAAAATGGTGGATGGAAAACATACAAAAGTTTTTTGGTGATCAAAAAAGTCTCATCCTATGAATCATGTTCCCCAACTTTTTAAAAAAAAAAAGTAATTTATCCTTCACAGATTATCTGATAAAGGTTTTGTCACATAAATTAACACACCTTTAAAATAATACTTTGTTGAAGAATAGGGTTGCCACCTTTCAGAAATAAAAATAAGGGACACCACGGCGCCTGTTGTCCTACTCTCATGGGGTGGGATGGCCACTGCAGGGATAGATAATATTTTATGGCAATGTTTTTGTTTTTAAAAAGTGATCCATAGAGCAATCGTTTATGCATAGAGTCCTCCAAAATTGTACTCTAGTCAGAGTAGTATTTAAACAAGTTTAATTAAGCAAGTGTAAAATGTATTTGGTAAACTGCTCAAGTAATGAGTAACTGATCATAACACCTCATTTAATAATCACAATGTGTCCTCAGACACATTAAAGCACTACCGAATGGTTGCCATGGAGATCCGAGGTTGTCGCAAACATGTTT
>NW_015118067.1:0-1235 GCF_001443285.1 Poecilia latipinna | reverse complement strand
CCAACATCAGGATATGGCTGCAACCCACAACACGATGCTGATGGAGGTCCTCCTCCCACCCTACTGTTCATTCCTTAACCCCACTGAGGAACCTTTGTCAGCATGATGATGGAAATTAAAATGTAATGTAATTATGTAATTTCTACAGCATTGTACAGTTTTCCATGAGGAGATTGTCCTATGGTTCCTTTTCTACTTTTTTTTGTTCTCTGCATTTCTGTCTTTTTCTTTCTGAATCACCATGGCATGTAATAAATTACAGCAAAAGCGTAAATGTGAATTTTGTAGTCTCTTCCCATGACTAATCAATTTGACTGTCTTATCTGTACACAGAGAAACTATAACTTATTATTTTGAGTCACTGATATGTTAACTGACATAATTTTGAGAGCTGAACTAAGGATTTTTCAAGCAAACAAATGCTATTTTTGCTGTTTCTGCAAATTGTTTTGAGAAATGCGCTTACAGTTTTGTAAATGCCAACAATGACTTGAGAAATGCACCAAAAGTGACTGAGAAAATCTAACATAGCATAAATTGTCTCAGGTGTATCTATTTGTTTGCCTGTATGAAAAGTGTTCACATTTACAGCTTTGTTTCTGCTAGCTTGCAGGAATTGTAACTTACATAAATGGTTGAAGACAACTTATTGGCCTTCATGAGACTCAGATAAATGGTGAGTATCTATTTCATAAATTGCCTATAACAGTTATATTTGTAACTTTTAAAGTCAATTTGTGTATTGAAAGTTGGACGTAAGATTGTTTAACATGTTACAAGGGTTCTCTCTGTTTGGGGACATACATTTGAAAAAAGAAGAAAAGGATTGCTGCTCCAAGACGGAGCTTTGTATAAACGGGTGGCGCATTGCATGAGGAAGCATTGAAGCACTACTGAATGGTTGCCAGTAAGTTGTCGCAAACATGTTTTCATCAGGAAATGACTCCTCATGAACATGGAATTATAACAAGATATAAAGCTCAAATCTAAACAATTGATGGTGATATACACACCAAATAAGGGCTGTTCACTTTAATTTATCAACCCTTTCTTTTTCAACCCTTTGTTTTTGAATTTTTGGGGATTTTTTCTGTTTGACTTTCTGCATTGAGTTATTGTTCTTGTATCATCTATCCTGAATTACTGATCAAAAATTTACCATAAAGTTTTGAGGGTTTTTTTTTACAATAAAATGTCAATATATCATACAGTCTGGCCATGTTTTTCACTTATGT
>NW_015118066.1:33621-37860 GCF_001443285.1 Poecilia latipinna | reverse complement strand
CCCGTAAGCACAGACAACAGTCAGAACCCGTCCCCCCACCCGTAGGCGGAGGGAGGCTACCCTCTCATTCACTGGGGTAAACCCCAACGTACAGGCGCCAAGATGGGGGGCAACAAGTATGCCCACTCCTGCCCGGCGCCTCTCACCGTGGGTAACTCCAGAGTGGAAGTACGTCCAGCCCCTCTCAAGGAGACCCATTTAACATGATTCAGCCTGATCTGCTCTGTGAGGAACTGCAGGAGACTCAGGTGGAGCCTCAACCCTCCTGGATCCATGACACCTGATGACAGACCACAGGTAGAGACTGGAGGACCGAGCCTCTGGCTCTATTCTCTCTCCATTCCTGTTCTGTCTCTACACTTCAGGCTTCCAGAATAAGTCTGACTCCTGTCATCTACAGAAACACTCAGATTACAGAAACACTCAGATTACTCTGCAGTTGTTGGTTCATCAGAGACGACAAGACGCTGAGTACAGAGAGCTGGTGGACCGCTGAGGGTCATGGAGGGAACAGTCAAATCATCTGAAATGTGAACAAAACAAAGGAGAAGGTTGTTGGTTTCAGGAGGAACAAGGTCAAAGGTCAAACCCTATTTCCATCATTGGAGAAGAAGTGGAGGTGATGAGGAACATAAAAACCTGGATCTTCATCTGGACAAGAGAGGAAGGAACAGAGACGGAGGAAGAGAAGATCCTTCAGGGTTTGGATCTGCTGTCAGTCTGTTGGTGAGAGGAGCATCAGAACCATCAGAACCAGGAGCTAAAGAGGCTCAACAGCCTGAATGAGTAGTTTGGTTCTGACCAGAACAGAACCACGCATCTCTTTGCATGGAGATCATCATGCAAAGAAGGATTCTTCATAACATCAAGAAAATTGGGGCCAACCCTGACCATGACCATAGGCAGATATCTTGGGAAGGCATATCGGCCTTCCCAAGATATGCCTTCCCATATCTTGGGAAGGCAGAGCGTCTTTGGTCAGAGGCTTCTTCGTAATCACTGTAAGACAGACTGCTACAGGAGATCTTTCCTGCTAACAGCCATCATCATCTTCAATAATTCTCTGAATTCTGAATTAATGACCAACATTTAATTTCCCTTTCTGGTTAATCAAGTATTTTTGAATTGAATTAATAGAGACGTTGCTGTAATTTGGGACCAGCAGGACTGAAGACCAGAATATCTTGTCTGTCAGATCCTTTATGAGGCTCCAGTATCAAACTTCAGGCTCTCAGAAACACGTCCGATTCAGACAGACCAGACCATACTTAGGCCTGTCGCGATAAACGATAAATCAATTAATCGCACGGTAAATTAAACCTATCGACCTCATTGTAATTATCGGCTTTATCGTCTCTTCCTGCCTTTTTTTCTTTCTGTTGATGACGCTGAATAAAAAGGCTCAGATCCGGTGCTCTCCACTGACCCTCCCTTCTTCATTTCCTTAGTCTAATGTCCAGTGCACATTACACGAATTGTCGCAGACTGTCGGCCTATTTTCAAACCCTGAGAGACACATTAGCCACAGATATCCTAGGTATTACGGTTCGATCAGGTTCGTCATGCCGTGTGGTTTCCAGCCACATGGGCACAAAATAATGGCTACAAGTCCAGTTAACTAATTTTAAAACCAGGCATTAATGCTTTACTAGAATCTACCTGTGATGCATGTGGCTAGAGTCAGCGTAAAGTTCTGACTGAATGAAAATCATTGTAACCTATTTATGTCACGTTAACGAAGAACAGCTGAAAACTTACCGGGTTTATCAGCTGCGGTAGCAATTTGGCTCCAACTCCTGTCATTTCTATATTCTTTGCACGAAATAAATAAATATTAATTTTGCTTCCACATATCATCCAATGTCGCCGTGTCAGCTGTTTGGGATTCCCCTCCGTAATTTCCCCTCAGAAAGCAGGAGGAGAATCCGGCTTTCTGATTGGCTACCTTGTAACAGTCATTATGCTGTTTGGTTCCTAGAGATGAGTAGGTATCACCACAAGGGGGCGCCTACTCCCTTTGTTGTACTATTGTACAGAAGAAGAACTAGTCTTCCTTTTTGTTGTAGAAGAGAAGATAGGTGATGATGAGGTGCAGAGCGGTAAACTAACGTTACTTTTCTCATGTATGGAGATATAATGCTTAGTACCGTGGAGATCTGGCTTTACGTGGACGAAGTTAAATAAATCGAAAGTGTGGAATACTTCAAAAGTGCGTCCTGCTGTTTTGGGTTAGAGTGGCTAACGGCCGCAGCTAGCTCCTTCTCCAACCTCTCGCCGCACCGTCACAATTGGCGCCCGAACATATTTTGGACCTTTCCCTCCTGGATACCGATTCAGCTTCGGATTAGAGGTGATTGTTTTCAAGTTCTTTGTGGACGTCTGTTCCGCGAGGTGGATACAGTTTCTGAGCGGAGTACGTCGTGATCAGCGTTAAAGTTTGCTGGAGCCATTTATTGCCGGTGTTACGGCAACCCGCGTCGTGATGAGCTGTCCCGGTTGGATTTAATTCCTGAAAGTCTGCTGAAGTGGAAGATTTAAATGACCAGACCTCCAAATATTAACTAAATTCACTCACGATTGCTGAAGAGCTTGGTGAGTTTTGGGGGCTATTTTTTTTTCAGTGGAGCTCAGTCATGCGGACTATATTGTGGATTTCCACTTGTTGAACTGCGGAAGGACACGGACTGTGCTGTACAAATACCGCAGCTGTGGCAGCGGAAAGCAACACACCTCTAAGCTCGTTCGATAATCTGTCTGAGGAGATTTTATATCTGGACATTTGCTCGCCTACTGCTGATATAAAAATAAAAGCAAAACAAACTGAACATTAAAGAAAACAAACGTTTTTGTTCATAATCCACTACCATAAAAGTTAAACAAAACAAAATGGCATCTGAACCAGATTTTTCTGTTTTTGACTCTGACATGGATATTGACTCTCTTCAATCTGTTCCGCCACATCAGAGGGCTCCAGACCTCTGTCAGCAAGTACAAGAATTAAAGGATGACGTCCAGCAGCTGAGGGATGTCCTTCAAAACACATTGTCCCTGCAACAAAAAATGCTGAATCATCTAGACAGGGTTAATTCCTGTGAGTCTGGGGGACCTTCTGCACAACAGTCTCCTGCAGCTCCTGTGGCCACCTCAACACCATATGTGCCTCCTGTGAATAACCCATGCTCTTATCCTGGAACTCAGAGGGACCTGCACAGCTCTTTTCTACAGACTCATTCAGCTGAGCTAACCAACACCACGAGAGTGATTGCTGCTGCACTACATCACGCCAAGCTGGAACCACCAGTATTTGCTGGGGATGGTGAAGTGCAGGCAGAGGACTGGTTACAAGCTGTGTCAGCATACAAGTCCACTCTGAATTTAACTGATGTCCAGATTCTAAATGAGTTGCCCCATTTTCTAAGAAAAGAGCCTAGTAAGTGGTTTAAAGCCCTTAGCTCACACATTAGCTCATGGGTACATTTCTGCCAACTTTTCAGAACAGTCTTTCTGCCCACTGACAACCAAGAAAGAATTCTCAGAGGCATACTAGACCGTGTCCAGTCAGTTGATGAACCACTCCCAACATTTGTAGCTCATATGTTGAGTGAGTTTAATAAGCTAAGTTGCCCGCCACCGGAAAAAGAGCGTATTCAACTAATATGTAAACATTCACTTGAAAAGTACAGGGTGGCGCTGTATGGCTCGCCTGTGTCTTCTGTGATGGAGTTGCTGCTCAGGGCTCATGAATTACATGCTGTGCTGGGACCTGATAGCCACCATCTTCAAAATAGACACGGGAAGCAGCAGGGGGCTGAGCTACGCTGTTATAAGTGCTCAAGTCCTGGATATACGTCAAAAACGTGTCCTGCTTGTAATCAGGACCATATTCAGCAGCACGTGTCAGCTAGGTTCCAAAATGACCTCACTCCCACTGCTTCTTTGGACACACCTGAAGCTGAAACAGACAATAGAAGCTTCAGCCCACCTGTACGTGCAGCACCCCATAGGCCATCGGGAAACTTCAAGGGGGGGAGGATATTTCGTCGAGGCAATCCTCCCTCCAGACGTTAACTGAGCCTCACCTTTCTACTAATGAATTCCACATTCTTGGACATGTGGAGGACAATGATTCTACTTCTACCTGGAACACTCCATTTAAGACTAAGCTGAACTTTAATGGAACCTGCATTGAGGCGACTCTGGACACAGGCGCTTCACTTTCGGCTGTACGTGCAGATCTCA
>NW_015118066.1:26508-28679 GCF_001443285.1 Poecilia latipinna | reverse complement strand
GTGGCTCATGTCCCGTCCAAACCCCTCTGGCCGGCTGGCTAGGTGGTCTTTGAGACTACAAGACTTTGACTTTTCAATTGTCCACAAGCCAGGACAACACAATGCAGTTCCTGATGCTCTTTCCAGGAATCCCCTGCCAAACCAAAATGACAAGCCCACTGATATCCTTCCAGAACACGCTGTTATAGGCAGTTTGGACATCCGTTCCCTGCCCCCAGTGTTATTGTCGGATCGTTCGCACATTAGGCAGCTGCAAATGGATGACCCTGAGACGGGTCAGCTCCTCAGAGACATTGAATCAGACTCATCAGTTCCGATGGACAGTAAATTCCAAGAACAATATACTGTCTATGACAGTTTGCTGTATTACAGGGACCGAAAGACTGTGTGCAGTTTGCACCCATTAAAAGAACTCAAGCTTTTTGCCCCAACATCTCTTCGTGGAACCCTGCTGAGCTATTACCATGACCACCCCACTGCTGGCCATCTCGGTGTTTCCAAAACACTGATGAGACTACGACACAGGTTCTTTTGGCCTGGCATGGCAGGTGATGTCAAACGTTATGTCACCTCTTGCTCGGTCTGCCAACTCACAAAACCCAGTCAACAGAAACAAGCTGGTCTCATGGTCCCTATTGTACCCCAAAAACCCTGGGAATACACAGGAGTGGACTTTGTGGGTCCCTTGCCCCGTACTCAATCAGGGAATTCTTATTTGCTGGTCTTTGTGGACTATTTTTCGAAGTGGATTGAGGTGTGTGCAGTTAGAGAGGCCACAGCTCAGGTTGCAGCTAGCAAGTTCTTAAGTGAAATATTTGCTAGACATGGCAGCCCCACCTATCTCATTTCAGACAGAGGCTCTCCCTTTGTTAGTGAGTTGTTCGAACACACAGTGTCAGCTCTAGGCTCAACACATAGGCTTACTACAGCTTATCACCCGCAAACAAACGCGACAGAGCGTGTGAACAGGACACTTAAAACAGCCATCCGTGCCTATGTGAGTGACAAACACACCGCATGGGACAGGTTTTTACCACAAATCTGTTTTGCACTTCGCACAGCTCCGCATGACAGCACAGGTCTTAGTCCATCCATGATGTTGTATGGTCGTGAGCTGGACACGCCCCTCGATCTAATCACTCAACCAAGCTGTGATGGAGTGGATGACCCGGATGTGCAGTATCCAGAGACTCTGAGAGCCACCCTCAGGGATGCTCATCACCACGCCAGGGCTGCGCTGGACCTCAGCCACAAAAGACAGAAACACTACTATGACTTGAGACGCCGCCATTCTGCCTTTGGGATTGGTGATCTGGTCCGAGTGAAGTCTCACCCAAGATCAGATGCTTTGGCGAATTTTACGGCTAAACTGGCACCGCTGTTCAAAGGACCCTACCGTGTCAGTCAGAAACTTAGCGATGTGAACTACAGACTGATTGATGTTGAAACTGGAGCCGATGCTGGAGTTTTCCATGTTGTGAACATGCAGCCTTTCCATACTTGGGACTCTGCCAGCTGCAAAAAGACTGCCGGTGCGGCTGCACAGGTGGATCACATGGACGATGATCTTGAGGACGGTTCCCCTCAGACTGATGCCACCCAGGACTTCCCTCCAGGTGATGTGTTTTGTGATGTATCACATGACGTTCGCCACTCACAGACGCCTCATGGGGTCGATGAGACCAACGCTGATGAGACCGAGTTTGACCACGCTTCAGATTGTGCTGGACGTTACAATCTGAGAGCCCGGCGTCATCCCAGGATAACGACTGGTTGGTCAGACCACAAATGGACAAATATCTACCATACTGACAGGCTTAGCAATATGTAAGGTTATATTTGTTCAGGTTAATGAGTGCATGTAATTTTCAGTTAAATGTGTTATGTTGAAATTTTTTTAGTTACAAAACAAAATCAAAAAAGAATTCTGATGATTTTGGATGACAGTAATTTTGTTGTCACCCATAGTTGCATAGGAAGAATTTTGTTTGTCCCTTAACTGTTCTTTAGAGGGGTTGTGTTCATAAAACAAAGAAGAGTTTCACACTTATTGTATGTTTGCATTTTGGAACCTAAGCTGACTGTGTGTTTCCATTATCCACAGATATGTATACAGGTGTGATTTGATACCTGCCCCATGTGTAACTACAGTTTCATGGCTATGTATTGCT
>NW_015118066.1:17896-22532 GCF_001443285.1 Poecilia latipinna | reverse complement strand
TGTATATCTGAAATATAAAAAGTTGGCATCAGTTGCAACTCATTTTATTGCAGTAGCAGAAGGCTACCAGTAGGAGGCATTGTGAGCTTGTAATGCTCCAGAGTCTGCTTACCTGACATCCGGCTTCAGAACAGATTCCAGGATTTGTGAAGCAAATTTGTTTCTGCCTCGTCATTCCAACCTGTTTTATCCTGCTTACAGAAAATTTGGCATCAGCTGCACTGGCTGAAATTTAAAGGGGCCTGTCAAAGCGTGTGTGCCCAGATAACAAGTGATGGTAATTCAATGTTGTACTATGGTCAAAAAATGTAGATTTTTGGTTAAGGTTGACGATTGATTGTGGATCAACCATCAAGCAATCATCCAATTCTAGCCACTTAACTAATGTTGAAAAGATATTGAATCAGTGTTTAATTCAATGATTGTAATAATTGAAATCCCGACCTCTGATCAATGTAGAATCATTTTATGCTTTTTGTCGCACCCCTTCCTCTCCTTTGAGCTCAGGTGACAGTATTTCATTATTGGTTGGGGTTTTAACTTAAGCACTATAGTAAGCAGTCTGGAGGATAGTGGGTTGTGATTCCTTTCTGTACATTTTCCTACTTGTCTGTAAATATTATTACTGACTGTTTGTGTGCAACGTATTAACACAAAGACATCTATAAATCACAACAAGGAGTTGAGTGGTCTATCCTCCTATTTAGCTTTCACTGCTTGCTTATTTGCAACCTGCTAAACCAGGTAACAAAAGATGTTACCTTGATTCAATGTTGAATTCAAGGTTGAATTTATGGTTAAGGTCGATGGTTGATCAACCTTAACCATATTTCTTGATGGTCAATCATCAAGCAATCATCCAAATCTAATCAATTAACGAAAAAAGATGTTAAAAAGATGTCATTGAATTAATATGGGTTTTTTTTTGTGGTCAAATTTTAATGATTGAATGTTTAATCCAGTGTTTTTCAACGCTGGTCCTCAAGGCACACTGCCCTGCAAGTTTTCAGCAGACATGATTTGAATTGATGGCCAATTAACAGCCAACTGGCTGTTAATTGCAATTCATCAATCATGTAAATGGGGTGTGTTGAAGCAAAGGAACATCTAAAACATGCAAGTCAGTGTGCTTTGAGGACCAGGGTTGGGAAAAACTGGTTATCAATGTTGAATCAATGTATGTCGTTTGTCACACTCCGTCTCTCTCCTGCTCCTCTTTGAACTCTGGATGGGAGAATCTTATTATTGGACACGGTTCATCACGTTTTGACTGTTACAGACAAGTTTCTTTTACTTGTCTGTAAATATTATTACTGACTCTTTGTGCATAATGTGTTGACATAAAAACATGTACAAGTCTGCCCTCACAACCCCGTTTTACACCAGTGGTTTGTCCCAACCCCCCAGCCGCTTTTCTTTGCTGTTCTCCAGAGGTGGGGTTAGCCCCTCACATTCTGCCATATTGAGTTGTGTTTGTCCCTTAAGGGACCTCATTTGCTCATCAAAGAAGTTGTGCTAATCTGGGATGATGTCTTGGTATTATTTTTGCTAATCAAATTAAGCCAAGAATTAATTCTCCACTACTTATCCTTCATAAGTCTATTTGACAAATCTAAACTGTCATTGAAATGTAGAGTTACCAATAAGATCTGAAATCTACTTTGTGATATTCCAATTTTGGATAATTTGCATAATTTTTGCAGCTATTCATAGTGGGTCCTTATATAATATTTATTCATACATTGATCCAACAGTAACCTTGAACCCCAGAGGCACCTGTTGAAAAACATTTGCAGGCTGCTGAATAAAGACATTGTACATAAAGAAGTGGTTTAAGGTCAACTCTGGCCTTTTTCTACTAATTCTTTGTGTCAGATTATGGACAAAGGGAAGTCGATTGATAGGTTTGCCTTTTCCTGCTTTTTCACAACAAATAAATTGAGGTAGACAGGCTATGTGCCAAGAAGTTATGAAACACAGTGATTTTGAAACTATATGTTTTGTTTATGAGTGTGATTTGGAGAGCAAATAGATGATGTGAAGTTCTCCAAGCTTGTGCATAAGAGGAATGAACAAGCAGAGGGTCAGTGATGCCTGCTATAGTGAAAAGAGAAGTGCTTTGCAAACTGAGACTGAGTCAACATTTAAACTTCTTCAGTCATACAAACAGACAGCCAAAGCAGCCCCCACTGTGCAGACACACTGCCATAAGTCAGAGCCTGAAGACACATCTGGAAATCAGCTCTGCCAGCATCAGGCCCCTGGAGTGCCCGTGGCTAATGGACCACACATTGTACATCAATTTGCTTTGTGCATATTCTTTTTCAGTTTTGCAGGCCTCACTTCATATGTCATACCATCCAACATTTATCATGCTCTGCATTGCATCAGAGAAGCTGAATAACATCTAGAGGCATATCTGTTGCTGACACCTGCCTATTAAGATTTTATCATACCCAGAAGCTGCTATTTCACTTAGGAACCTCTATGATTTTGCTACCTTGACTAACATGTCAATTGAAAGGTACATGTGTTCCTCTGAGGACCTTGCACAGACTCTGCAAAGATCGTCCGTGTTTTAGTTGATGCTTTTACAGAATGTCATGGAGGGACCTGACCCTGTACCAACTCCTTCCTGCTGTGATCAGAATCCAGGAAGCTCTTGTAAGCATGTGACCAAAATACAACAGCATTATTTGGCTGTATGCTAAAATTATTTACTACTCAAAAAAAGTAGACTACATTCTAGAAACCCAAAGATATTTCCTGCTACTGTGTCTTTGTTAAAACAAAGACCTTGTCAAATCCAGCAAAGAAACTGGAGATTGTTCTAATGAGCAGTACATGAGCTGTACTAATGACACTGCTCATTAGTCTCTTAAGACTAATGAGCAGTGTCATTAGTACAGTCTCCAGTTTCCTCACTGCTTCAGAACTTTTTCCATTGTCTGTGTAAAAGAACAATCCCTGGTTAAAAGATCTGCACTGGCTTCGTATTCAAAGCTACAACTAAAACTCTGGACACTGGGTGGCCTGACTTATATATATCTTCATGCAGCCTTCCAACCTCACACTACTGGATGCCTGTTAATCACTGTATCAAAGGTGTTCCTGAGGATTTGGAAATTTCTTTGAGGACATTCCTTTTCCACAAAAATTAGACAAGCAGTGAGAAATCATGAAGCTAATAAAGATATCTGTATAAGAAATAAAAAAAAACATGTTTTTGCATAGCTTGTGCTAAAACTATGTCAAAGCATCTTTTGATTCAGTGTCAGTCTTTATTTTGTCCCATTTACTCTTGATAAAATGGGACAAAGTACTGCTAACCAGTAGAAGAGTCTGAGCCAGTACACAGTACTGGGAGAATGGCTGCAATTAGGCCGTCATTCAGAACGGCTGCACTTTGAGTCAAAACAGATCTGCTAGCAATAGGCAGACTAAAACATGAGTTAATTTGTTTGTAAATAACTTTTTTTCTCATTTCTTATTGATTCTGAACTGTCCAAGCCAGCAGCATCATATAGGGGGGAAAAGTTAGGACAATTCCAAGGGCCCCTAACCAACAGGATATTGAACTATTTTGTTCAAAATAGCTTTTTTGCTTTCATAGAAATAAATAAAAATTGGGGCCCTGTCAATTCCATCCATCCATCCATCCATTTTTTGTACACCCTTGTCCCTAGTGGGGTCAAGAGGGCTACTGGTGCCTATCTCCAGCTAACGTTCCGGGCGAGAGGCAAGAGGTTTGCCTCTATTTCACTAGCATTTAATGAATTAAGGAAATAAAAGTTTCCAACATATTCATATATTGAACTTGTCCCTGTACCTTTTACCACTTAACAACAGATGAGTCAGTCAGCAGCAGCTCTAACCACCATATCAGAATAAGCCCTCCTCCCGGTCCCAGTGAAAAAGGTGAGTAACATTGTGATCAATGACAAGCTAGTTAGCATCATTCCAGGGAATCAATAGGAATTTCATAAAACAGCCTCCTGTGTGGACTGCATCCAGTCCACACAGTTTTACCTTAACTGCATTTAAATTACATATATCTGTTCCCATGTCCCTCCTGACCAGTCCTCTCCTAAACAAAATTAAAGCTGCAGTATGTAACTTTTATAAATATATATATATATATGTGTGTGTTTTTTTTTTTTTCATTGTATTGTGACACTATGGTATGAGAGATAATCTTTGAAACATTTATTTCCTCTGCCTGCTCCCAGTGCTATCTAGAAACAACCAATCAGAAGCAGGAGGCGGGTTTTAGCGCTGTCAGTCACAATGTCTTGTGGCTGCTCATCCTCCCTCCCCCTTTCTCTGTGCTGTGCTCCAGCTAGCATAGCCTGTTAGGAATGCTCAGTCTAGTTAGCACAGCTACCAATGATGGCAGATAAACAGTTTTCTGTAATAAGTTGCTTCTCTGCCATTAGTACAGCAGTGAGTGAATGAGGTTGATTGACAACACTAAGACCCTCCTCCTTATTCTGATTGGTTGTTTTGGTTGGAATGTTGCATTATTTTAGACAGCAATAGTAGCTCAGGGTTGAGGTGGAGGAGATTGATCTTTTCACAGATTATCTGTCTCATAAACTGTCACGACATGGTGACATGTAATATTTGTAATATGTAA
>NW_015118066.1:11838-12782 GCF_001443285.1 Poecilia latipinna | reverse complement strand
ATGGGGGAAAAAGCTATTTATTAACTGATTAGGTTGTGTTTTAGATTGTTCTTGAAAAACTAATCACTCACGGCTGTACAGTGAACTCACTGAGTTTTTTTTTTTTTTTTTTTAAAGCTGACAGCCGCTCCTCTCTCTTGCAGGTACTGCGAACCCCCGCTAAATCTTTTAGGGGTACGCAGCACCCTACCGTACCCCCTTACTTTCACCCCTGCTCAACTCTGAATTGTACTGCTGCATTTTGCTGCACTTACGTCTGGTTCTTGCAGTCTTCCTCCCCCCACAAGCCTGAGCTCTGGTTATTTACCACATCAAGGTGTTTCTGCAGGATTGTTCTACATTCAATGTTTTGTATGTTGGTTTTACTTAGGGTAAAGGGGATTGAATATATGCACACCACACATTTTATGGGATGCATTAGTTATATTTGTAAATCCTATGCAGTACTTTATATCCATCTATCACATGAAACCCAAAAAGATTCATCAAAGTTTGTGGTCGCTACAAAATGTGACCAGGTTCAATTGGTGTGAATAGTTTTTGCAATACTAACCATTTTTTCCCCAAAGGTTAGTCATAGTAATGCAGGGGTCCCCAAGTTATGGCCCGCGGGCCGGATCCGGCCCGCCTCCTCATTTGGTCCGGCCCCCTGAACAATGCCAGAGAGCATTCAGTGTTTTTTTTCATGTATATATGTGGATTTTTCTTCAACCACCAGGGGGGGGCTCTTGAGCAGATATGAAACTTAGTTTCCCTCAATGGAATATATACTAGTCAGTACCAGTCACCGTTTTGCTCACGGTTTTTTTCCATTTGCATTCTGGGTAAAAATCTATCTACAAACGCGAACATGTCGTCGGCAGTAATCCAATTCCCCCCCCCCCCCCCCCCCCCCACAATCCACACAGGACTCTTTCTCCAAAACACAAAACCCGCCCCCCCAC
>NW_015118066.1:7183-8908 GCF_001443285.1 Poecilia latipinna | reverse complement strand
CTTAGTTTCCCTCAATGGAATATATACTAGTCAGTACCAGTCACCGTTTTGCTCACGGTTTTTTTCCATTTGCATTCTGGGTAAAAATCTATCTACAAACGCGAACATGTCGTCGGCAGTAATCCAATTCCCCCCCCCCCCTCAACAAAACTTGTCTAAGGTTTCTGTCTCGAAAAACTAAGACCGGCCCCCGAACAGTCATGTGGCCCTCGCACGAAAAAGTTTGGGGACCCCTGCAGTAATGTATCAATTTAAAGTGAGAGTACACTGGTTTATAGGTGTTGGTTGCTTTAGTTTATGAAGGTGATAAAATCTGTTATTGGCTTCGAAGTGCATTCACAGTCATTTACCGAAGGAGTGAGCTGAAATAAAAAAACAGAACAATGCTGATCTTTAAATTGATTCCAAATGGAAACAGCATTGTGCTCCAGGATAAAGTATTCCTCTCAGGAACTTGTTCGTAGGAGTTGTCTTCTTTGTGTCAGAGCAACGTGAATCTTTGTGCTCGCACAGCTTGAATAAACATTTATATTACCCCACTCAGCTTAATATGTCTTTCCAGACTTTCTGAAGAATCTGAAATATTTTTCTCAAGTGTTACAAAGCACTATAACTTCCAAGAAAGAGGCCAAGGCCTGGAGGCATACCAGAATTGTTAAAAGCTAGAAGTTGGTTTTATGAGCATAATCCTTTTATGTGCAAGATATACAGAAGGAACCAAAAGAGAATCCCGTCCAATTAAGCTTCCTCCTTCCGCAGAGGTGGAATACTTTGTCCTCTGGAAAATTCCACTCCACTGTCCAAGAGCTGTGCTGAGATAAGCAGCATAATTCCTGATGGTACAAGAAAAAACAGAAAACTGGAATTTTCTGTAAGAGGTTGAGAATCCAACATGACTCAGACAGTTTATGAGGGCCTTTTGCTTTTCTTGTTAAATGTGACTGTTGTGTTTGAAATGGCTTGACTTTTCAGACTCATAATAAAAACATTGCAGGGCCCAATCTGCCAGGTCCAGTCTGGTCTTGAGAGGTTCTTATAGAGGACATGTGAAGGACAACTTTAACACTTAGTGAAATATATGTTGCTTTATGACAGAACTCAGTCATCTCAATCTTATGCAGTAGCAGTTTGAAGTGAGGAGGAGTTCAGCTTCCTGACAAAGGAGTATATAATGTTAACAGACTCAAGCTCAATATTTCAAGGTGATGTTTATATTTTAACCTGCAAAATATTTCTGGTTTATAAAATAAAATGACAGCAGAAAAGTGATAAAAGAGCTCAGAGAAAAGCATTGAGTATGATCTTGAGCAGTTGGTGTTGAGGCGAGAGTAGATCTTCAAAACCAGGTCAGATAAATCTACCTAATATTTATATCTATAAATCTATCTAGCTTCAATTATTACAGCCAGAAACTGGTGAGCAGGCCTGAAATCTGGGTGTAGTAATGGACTCTGACCCAAACCTTCAGAGCCACATAAAGATAGTTACAAAGTCGACCTTCTATCACCTCAAGAACATTTCTAGGATTGAAGGATTAATGTCCTATTAAGATTTACAGAAAGTCATTCAGGCGTTTATCTTTCATCCCATTTATTACTGCAGCTGAAAACTGCTGCTGGGGCTTGAGGTGAGCGCGAAGCTCCTTCCCGGGCTGAATCACCGCTCCAATCGGCTAACTGGAAACCAGTGTTGTGGTACTCGAAGTTGGTCTTGGTCTTAAGACCA
>NW_015118066.1:0-1690 GCF_001443285.1 Poecilia latipinna | reverse complement strand
AATTAAGTGGTAAATAATAAATACAATTTTTAGCAGTTCTTTTTTTGTGGAATTATTGTCTTTAATTTCAACTGAATGGCACTAAAAGCACAAGTATGTTTGTTTAAATCTATTTTCTTATCATTATGAGAACTTTGTGTTCTACAGCATTTTCCACAAAGTCAATATCCCACTGAGAAAAATATCTGCAAAAGTTTTGTTTTTCTTTAATGAATGGTGGATATTAAAAACAGCACATTTTGGATGAATTTGGACTCTGATTTTAAGTTTGATAAGCAGATCAACTCTGTCTTAAAGAAGAGTTTCTTTCAGTTGAGGGACATGGCTAAACTGAAGTCCATTTTAACCAGACCTGACCTTGAGAAAATAGTTCATGCTTTCATTACAGCCAAACTGGATTTTTGTAATGCACTTTATGTTGGGTCTCCCTTTTATGTTTGCAGCTTGTTCAAAATGCTGCGGCTCGACTCTTAACAGGAACTTGTAGAGTTTTGAAGACATTTTACCAGTTTTATCCTCCATTCAATGGTTCCCTTTGGGCCATAGAAAATATTTTAAAATGCTTTTGACGACTTGTAAATGCCTAAATGGGTTTGCACCACCACATCTCTTTGACCTACTTCAGTTCCTTCCTGGGTACTGAGATCATCTGATCAGCTGTTTTTGGTTATCCCCAAAACAAGGATGAAGCTCAGAGGAGATCTGGCTTTTGATTGTGGCTCCTAAAGTTTGGAACAACTGCCCTTTGACCTTAGAGAGACACCTTCACTTCCACTTTTTAACTATTTTTTAAAAACACATCCCTTTTCACTGGCTTTGAATGCAGCTTGAGTTGTTTTTCTGATGCTTTTACTCAACTTCTTTTTGTTTGGTGTTTAATCTGTTTTTGCTGTTTTAATCTTTCTTTTGTGTTAAGATGGTTGGTGTAAATTGTGAAGCAATTTGGTCAGCCGCTGTTGTTTTAAAATCTGACACTGACATATTTATATTTCTTTAAGATAGACTGGAACCAGATCGGAGAATATCTGGAGTCATGTCTTTGGTTCTTGGATGAGTTTGGATAGTTACCTGTTATCACCACCAACTCTCCTTAGTTACCCCTCATCTTGTTTTCAGTTTAGGGTGTCATTTGTTTCTCACTGCATCTAATTATCTAAGAACTCTTACTAAAATGCTCCAAAGAATTTCTTAGTGCCAGATCTTCAGCTGTGTTGTGTTCTAAATGTTTCCTTGTTGACTTGTTCACTTTGCCTCTTAGCAGATGATTTAGTAATTTCTTTAATGGTTTTGTTGGCTCTAGAGGCCTTTATTTGACAGTTGTCAGACAGGAAATTGGGTTGCAAGAGAAGGATCAGACATGCAGCAAGGTCATCAGTCTGGGACTTGAACATGTGGCGGCCATGTCTAAGGCCTCCATACATGGTTTGCACTTTACCCCTGTGCCACTGCTGCGGCCAAGTTTTTTATGAGCTCAACTCTAAAAAGTGAACCGTGCTGCTAAACCCAAATAAATTTATAAAACAGTATAACCCATCCATCTATAACTTACACCTTTACCCCTAGTGGCATTGGGAGGGGTGCTGGTGCCCATCTGCAGCGGTCAACGAGCGAGAGGCAGGGCACACCCTGGACAGATCACCAGTCCATCGCACGTACAATATAATTTATACATCCATCCATCCATCCATCC
>NW_015118065.1:0-10785 GCF_001443285.1 Poecilia latipinna | reverse complement strand
AATGAAGCGATCTGATCAGAGGGTGATTAACTTTCTCAAAAACATGAATCCTCCAGAGCCTCTGGTCCCACGGGACGCTCTTTTTGGAGGGAGAACTTCCGCGTTCAAATTGACACACACTGCAGCTGCTGATGAAACTGTTCATTACATGGATTTTACATCATTATACCCGTATATAAACAGCAGATTTCCTTACCCCTTGGGACATCCTAGAATAATATGTCGAAACTTTGAACATCCCGACAATTATTTCGGGTTCATCAGAGCGGTTGTCTATCCTCCTCGCGGGCTCTATTTCCCTGTTCTACCTTACAGGACGGCTCGCGGAAAGCTAGTGTTCACGCTCTGTCGCACCTGCGCTGAAAAAAATAATCAGACAAGTTCCTGTTCCCACAGCGATCAGGAAAGGGCTCTGACCGGCGTCTGGGTGAGCGTTGAATTTCAGAAAGCATTGCGATCCGGTTATCGCGTGGAAAAAATCACAGAGGTATGGCATTTTGACAGAAGTAGCAGTACGGTTTTAAGGACTTCATTTATGCATTTTTGAAGGGTAAGCAGGAAGCGTCAGGCTACCCGGCAGAAGCAGTCGACGAGCAAAGTAAGGAGAAGTACGTGAGAGACTACAAACTGCATCAAGGTATCCAGTTAGATCCGGACAAAATTGCACATAACCCCGCTAAACGCTTCCTCTTTAAACAATTATTATGTTCTTTCTGGGGAAAATTCGCCCAAAGATCCGATCTCACGCACACGTCTATCGTGTGCCATCCTGACGAATTTTTCAGATTCTTATTCTCAGGTAAATACACCGTCGAGTATTTCCACTTTCTGACCCCTGACGCGTGTCTGTTACAGTGGAACTACAACAAAAAATGCGTGATCCGTCCGGGTAAGGTTAACAACGTGTTTATAGCTGCTTTTACCACCGCTTATGCACGATTGAAGCTTTTAAGCTGTATGGAACCTTTACAGGACAGAGTTTTGTACGTAGATACAGACAGTCTGATCTATGTGCTGAAACAAGGGCAGGCCCCACTTAAGCTCGGAAATTACCTGGGTGACCTGACTGATGAATTGGGAGGAGACAGCATACAGGAATTTGTTTCTACAGGACCCAAAAGTTATGCTTATCAGACCAAGAATGAACGAAAAATAAAAATGTGCATGAAAGGAATAACTCAGACGACCGAATGTAGCGAAACTGTCAATTTTGACAGCATCAAAGAGCTGGTGGAAGGTTACTTGACAGGATCCAGAGACGGGGTGATCCAGGTCAAGCAACACACAATCAGGCGTAATAAAAGAGGGTTCGTGTTAAAAAATGCCACATTTCAGAAAAAGTTTCGTGTGGTTTATGACAAACGGAGACTTTTTCCTGACGGAACAACTTTGCCGTTTGGATACTAAATTGTTCATCCTTAATTTACAGAGGGGAGTAAATAATTTTAGACTTTTCTTCTTGTTATTCTTCTTGTTCTTTTTTTTTCTACTATTAAAAAGAAAAAAAAAATGATGCATTCAGGTCATGCACAAGAGACTTTATTTGATCCTCGATTTAAAACACCTTTTTCATGTCTTATCGCCGGTCCTAGCGGCTGTGGGAAAACTTATTTTGTGCAGAAAATGTTGATGGATTGTAGTCATGTCATGGATCATGAACCTGAAGCAATTGTGTGGATTTATAATTCTTTCCAACCTATGTATGATGGATTGCAAAAAATGAATAAAAAGATCAAGTTCATCAAAGGTTTGCCTGACTCTTTTGAGGATGAAGACTTGTTTCCAGTGAATAAAAGCATTTTAATCATTTTGGACGACGTCATCTTTCAAGCCTCGGATCATCCTGAAGTGGTAAAATTATTCACAGAATTCAGACATCACAGAAATTGGAGCGTAATAATGTTGACGCAGAATGTATTTCATCAGGGGAAGTACAGTCGTACTATAAGTCTGAACAGTAATTATATGGTGTTGTTTAAGAACCCGAGAGACAGATTACAAATAAATATATTAGCTCGCCAAATCTTCCCGACGGCTAAGGCTCTTTTCTTAGACAGTTTTGAAGACGCTACCAGAGAACCTCACGGTTATTTAATTCTTGACCTGACACCAACCTGTCCAGAACATTTCCGAATGAGGTCGGGGATACTGCCTAAAGAGTGGCCTGTTGTTTATATACCTAAAACAAAGTAAAAAAGCCATGTCAGCGAGAATAAAACGAAACGCTCCCCTGCTTCGAGCTCTGTATCATTCCACGCCTCAGAAGCGGAAGGATATTCTGGACCACTGCTCACCCGACTTTCTAAAAACACTGTGTGAATTATGCCTCAATATATTGAAAGGAAATTTAAAACTTTCGCCTTCTCAACACCGGAAACTGGAAAAACAGAAGAAGCTCATCAGATTGCTGGCTGACAAACGAACAGGTTTGAAGCGTAAACAGGCTGCTCTTAAGAGCCAACGTGGAGGGTTCATACTCCCTATTTTAGCTGCTCTCGCTCCATTGATCGGAAACCTGGTGGGTGGAATTATCACAAAATAAAAAATGTCTCAAAAGATGTATTTGATTTCGCCGCACCAGTTCAAACGTTTGAATCAGCCGGAGGCTTCTATCAGAGAAACTGCTGAAGAGGATTTGGATTCAAAAATGAGAGCTATATTGGATGAACCGGGACTAACTTCATACGAGAAAATTAAAAAATATGATGCTTTGCTGCAAAGATATCTGTCTTTAATCAAGCAAGGTCAATTAGAAGAGCCTCAGTTATCTGCAACTGTACAGCTTGCTAAGAATGATCCTGCGCTCGCGTCTGAACTTGGAAACGACGAAGATGATTCTGATCATAAACCAAATGAATTGGATGAAACTGCATATGAAGTTGTGAATGCGTTTCCTGAAAGAGATCGAAAAAATGCTGAATACATTTTGAAAAAGCTGTCAAAGAGTAATAATGGATGGACGCGGAGAGGGGAATTTGTTTTTAAAGGAGAAGTCGCTAAGGGGTCCCATTTGACTGATTTACTCAAAAACCTTCTGGTTCCATTTAAAAGAAAAGCTCAAAACCTCCAGCCTGCAGGATGGACTGATTTCCTCACTACTCTACATGAACTAAATATTCCAGTATCTTCTGTGAATAACCCGCAAGCACGCGAACAGTATCGACGCATAAAGACAGAGGGTGTGAATAACCCGCAGCTCCGCGAGAGTATTAAAAAAACCCCGAGAAGAGAAAAAAAGTTTATTCTTTCTCCAACGTTCTATGAAATTAAAGAAACCCCGAGGAGAGAAAAAAAGATTATTCTTTCTCCAACGTTCGACGGGGTTAAAAAAACTTCAAAATGGGTTAATTTTTCCCCTTAAGACTTTTTTATTTTTTTGTTTTGGACAGAAAATGCAATTTTTGAATAAAAAACATTTATTGAATTGATTTCATGCGTACATTTGTTTTTTTTTCTCACAAAATTACAGCAAAAATATTTCACAAAATAAGAAATTACAATAAAAACATTTATTGATTTCACAAATAAGAAATTACAATAAAAAAATTTCACAAATAAGAAATTACAATAAAAAGTAAAATTTCATGCAAACAATTTGTAACAATCTTTAAACATCTGCATGGAGCATGCACCGTGGTTAAATGAACAATATTTTTGTTTTTTTATACAGCGCTGATATTTTTTTACAAAATTTGAAACCATGATGTCATTTTTTATCACATTGCCCGGGTATGAATTAACTGCTTCTTCCAGCGTTAAACCGTCAGCTCTTTTACACAAGTAATACGAGCAATGCTGACCGCACGTTACCGACATAGTGTCCTGCAGTTGTTTATTATGGTACACTATTTCTGAGGATCTCTCTTTTAAAAATGTTACGATGCTGGCGGGATAAAATCCAGACTGCGGGGGAATCCCGTAGGAATCAAAAAAGGTGGCTGTGTTTCCTTCCAAAGTCAGAGCCAGCCAATGCTGCCCCGGCAGATCTGAGGGGTGCGTATTTACAATGAAATAGGCGGGTCCTGCATATTTATGCGGGAGAAAAGACAGCTGATCGCACGCCCAGACTCCGTGGAACCGATTCCCTATAAGATGGTGCAGCAGACTCTCCAACTGGTGATTATTCATAATTAATAATAATCCACCAAAACTTGTCTTCTGGAATTCACTTCTAATACTGAATCGTAACACGAGTACACAATCAACGTTGTAGTGTGCGGTAATGGCTCTCTGAACCGAATCTCCAGCCTTAAGTTGCCGTTAGAAACGGGGGAGAGAGCGTCGGTGTCTTCTGCAGGGGAAAGGTTAAATGCGAATAACGCGAACCCCTGATCGAACTGCTCTCGGTCGATGGAAAGAGGAAGGTCTTTTAAGTGGCGGCCTGTAGCAGAGTATATGCTGTAAAATTCTCTGACCGAAATCCCATGGTTGAACTGGGGTTGGAAAGCTTTGGCAGGGATTTGTCTCCCTTCCTGGCACAGCGCCAGGTATTCGGCATCCATGTGTTTAAAGTTGAAGGGCGACAGGTCTCTCCGCCCCGTGAAGGCCTCGTGATGCACCATCCCTATCACGATATACTTTGGCACCGCTCCCAAAAACAGGTTCTCTTGAGTATACATCCTGGAATTTTCAGGCATAGAATATGTTTTAACGTTAACTCTGGAAAGCGGATACAAGGCGTTTCCTCGCATTAAAGCGGAGGCGTGACCCAGCCTTACAGCGGGGGAAACTGAAACTTTTTTAATAAAAAGAGAAGCTCCTAAAATTCTCAATTGAAATGTAGAATCACGGGCTCCCATCAAGCAAAATGCATCGCTGGCTCTTGTTAATTTAATTCTCAAATCCACTGAATTAAGCAGCGCCCTCTCACAGAAAAATAAATCAGCATGAAGCGCCCCTAACAGGTGAACTTCTCTGGATTTGGCGGTGAAAGCGGCCCTTTTATTTAATCCCGCGTTCGGACCGTTGTTTATGACGATAGAATCCATCGCTCCAGCCACGTCTTTGTAAGAAAGACCTTCGCTAAATTGACTCTTTAGCGTATCTTCAGAATAGTTGAGTAGAGTTTCAATCATCGCTCTGTAAGGATGGGTGGAGCTTGACTGAGATATCAAACGGTCTCCCAGCGTGACGTCACATTGTGAAAATATAGTATTAAGAGGATAATTAATTAGCCCCACTGCAGCGTCATTAGCCAGGTCGCTACCGTCTGCGTTGGTGATCTTGATGCGTAGATGAAGCAATGTGTCGTTTAAGTCCAGATATTTGTCACCGCCTGGAATCACAAATTCGATAGGACCGCCTCTGGTCAGAGCCGACACCGGTAAAATTTCTGTGTAAATCTTATCCTCTATCGATAACTGCGTCATAGGGGCTGAAAATAAATCCAACTCTGCTAGGGTGCATTCGGCTGATTTGTGATGCAAAAGAGCCATTTTTTAAATGAATAATTAACGTTAGTGGAATATATCCCTGGTAGGAGCAGACTTCCTTCCCTTAGCCTTGCTTCTCCCTTTTGATTTCTTTAGTTTAAGCGTTCTACGTTTTTGTGAATTCTGCACGCGTTCCCCGGGAGGGCGTTTCCTCCCCCTTCTTGACAGAACCATAATTCCTGATCCTTCTTGATTAGAACCGGATATTTTATTCATCGCTTTTCCTATTACATCTGTCGCAATGTTTGTCGCGGCTTTTTTTAAGTGAGGTTTTGCCAGGGCAAAACCTGATTTAAACAGCGGTGACACAAACCGGAATAATCTTGAAAATATTGATCCGATTCCTCGACCATACATGGTGGGAGATCCATAAAAACCTGGTAAGGCTCCGCCTACTTGGTTATGATAATAATGGACAAAGCGGTGAGGGTCATCCCTTAGAGTTGTCGGCGTCATGTTGTGGCAGATTTATACGGCGCTGCTGAGCAAAAGAAAAAAATAGTCTCTTCCGCGTCGTAGCGTCGAGCTCTATGAATGATGACCTTGTCGTCAGCCGTTTTTTATATAAATGTTTTTGATCGGAAATAATTCTGTTATTATCTCAGACTCCGTTGCGACTTTGCGGGCCGAAAATGTAATTTTACAATTGTCTTTCCGTAGGTAAATTTTATTGGAACGTTCTGGTCTGATTTCAGTTCGATTTGAATAGATTCGATATGTTTCCGTGCCACAGGAAGATAGTCGGGCGGATTAAAAGCTTGCGTAATTATATCTCCGAAATTGCCTTCCACTTCAAGCGTGCGCAGCAGGGGTGCATATGCATCTCCTACTAACTGGTGCTCGATCACATCACTGTAGCAATAAATGTGGTAGAATCCTGCTTTCCTGTCCATCGGGTGAGGAAAGGGTTCATGTTTTATACAAGTTGTCCATTCCCCCGGCTCAGCGCCGAAAACATAAGCGATAGGAGCGTGGAAACGTAATTGATATCGATCGTCATCTACTAAAAAGAATAATCTGTTTTCAACAGCGGTCGTGTAAAAAAAAATATTCTTCGTTCTAAGACGAGACTCGACCTCGTTTTTTAGCAACGTTATTGTTTCATAGTATCCAGACGCGATATTCTCCCGAGAAATGTTTACACTCCTCCTCTTCCTCCATTCAAAGAACGCGGATTCTTTTGGAACATTATGCCAAGTGTGAGGGTACGAAATTTCTGTTAAAGCGACTTGCCACGATCCTTCTAAATTAATGTGTTGCGCTAGATTCACGCGAAAAGTTGAAGACGTATTCCCTTTAAAAGTACTTTGGCCTGCGTTTGATGGTAAAGTAACGTAAAATCCGTGATCCTCTGCGGTGCGCTCCATAATGCTGTTTTGACAGGATGTAATATCGGATCCGCTTATATATCTTGAAGTTCATCTTGTCTGATCCAGCTATTGAATTTCTCAGGCCAATTTTTCCATCGTACAAAGACCTGCTTAATTCCTCTCACGGTACGTTGTTTTAAAATTTTCTCCACTTGGAACATCTTATCTGTAGACATTTTCACTTTTTGAAGTTCGTATGAGTAAAACGTACCCCGAATTGCTTCGCCGTCCAAATCTTTGAGTTTGTACACAGGGGGAGATCGCCGTATCTTTTCATCGACTGTAAATACTTCGTCGGTAAAGCTCTGCTCATACCGTTTTTCAAACATGCAGCGCGCTCTGGAAACTCTGACAAGATCCCCTTCTTTAAACGCACCACCGGATGATTTACAATAGCTGTTTGACGGTTTAAGGTACAGGTTCTTGAATACTTGAAGGGCATTTTTCTCATTCACCTCTAAAGGAGTCATTTTAATACTGGTGTGATAACTGTCATTATAATTTTTCACCAAGTCCTGCAAGACGTCTATATAACGGCGTGTGTTATGAGCAGTAAAATATCTCCACATACGCGATTTCAAAGTCCTATTGAACCTCTCAACCACTGAGGCTTTTGCCTCGCTAGCTGTGGCAAAATGCACAATGCCGTATTTCTCCGTTAAAGCCTTAAAGTGTTTGTTAAAAAACTCTGCGCCGGCATCCGTCTGAATTTTTTTTGGAATCTGGCTGTCTTTGAAAATCGACTCAAAAGCCTTCACTACCTCTGCAGCGCTCTTCCTCTTTAAAGCACGCACAAATGCTCTTTTTGAAAATACGTCTATTACAGTCATTAAATAATTATAGCCATCATTTTGTTCTGACAAGTTTTTCATGTCACAAAGATCCGCTTGATATTGTTTGAAAGGTCTTGTTACGAAAACCCTGTTCCTCGGAAAATTTATTCTTGCAGGTTTATGTAGCGTGTATGTATCTTGTTCTGATAAAAAGTCTTGCACTTTTTTAATCGCAATCTGCTTTCCGGTTTCATGCTGAAGAGCCCTGCGCAGCCTCTCAACCCCTCCAAAGCTGCCCGGGTGAGACGGGTTGTAATATGCGTCGTTTAATAACTCCCTCTCCGCCATACCCTCTTATTCTGACGAGCGCGGTTGAAGTAATGAGAAAATCACGCAAGAAGACTCAAAATTTATTTATTTTTATTTAATTTCATGAAAAAGGAATTCAAGTAATGGGCAAAATTACACAAGAAGACTCAAAATTTATTTATTTTCCTTTAATTTCATAAAAATGGAATTCAAACTGGTTTAAGAAAAGAAGATGCAAAATCTAAAAAATTTGTAAAAACATTAGCAAAAAATGCTGTTAAAACTAATTTAAAAAAAAAAAAAAAACATTAGTAATAAAATGCAGTTAAAAACTAAATACTACAAAACATTTGGTATAAATGCTGTTAAAAACTAAATACAAAAAAAACATTTGTAATAAAATGTGGTTAAAAACTAATACAAAAAGAAAACATTAGGAATAAATGTGGTTAAAACTAAACACTACAAAACATTAACAATAAATGTGGTTAAAATTTAAAAAAAAAAAAAAAATTAGAAATAAATGCAGTTAAAACTAATTAAAAAAAAACACTACAAAACATTAGGAATAAATGCAGTTAAAACTAATTAAAAAAACACTACAAAACATTAGGAATAAATGCGGTTAAAACTAATAAAAAAAAAAACATTTGTAATAAAAAAACAAACAACTTGAAGACTTAATCACCATGCTGGGTGTAGCAATCTGAAACACGGCGGAGCTGTTTTAATTTATCATCGGTACTCATACCTTCATACATTTCACTAATTGCACCCTGGAACCTGAATGAGGATTTCAGTTCACATAAAACTGTCTCTGCGATTATTTTGACGACCGGGTCCTCCGCTTTTATGTTTCGCTGCTTCAACAGATTCTGAACGGCTGGAATGAAGCGCGGATTCAGAAGTCGTTGTGTTATCCCGTAAAAGTGAAGCTGGTAGTAGTCTTCTTCCGGCATTTCAAGACATTGATGTTGTTTTTGGCTCGGATGGTTGGTTATACATCCATGACAGGTTTCTTTGAGGTGTTTCACGCAGGTGATGTTAAATAAGTGAAGAAGCGCCGTCTTGACGGTGTTGATGAGCGCGGTTGACAGCCATCCGTCAACTTCGTCATGGCATGAAGCCGGAGAAGGCGGCGGCGTCGGCGGACATCCGGACCACTCATCGGCTTGCTCTGCAGCGTCTGCGGGCTGAATCGGTGAAGTTGGGCGTCCGGAGTAGTCAGCGGCCTGCTCTGTTGCTGACGGCTGCGGTGTAGAGTGGAGAGGCTCAGTCTCTGAAGCGTGATCACACAGCTGAGGAGATCCGAAGTACCCGCTAACCAGACCAGCGAGCTCCTCCGTTGCGCTCGTTTGGGATGCGGAGTAAAACGGCACGGTCTCTGTTCCGTAATCCGGAATGGTCGGCATTAAAAAATTGGTTGGAGACATCGCCGAAGAAGAAGACGTCGAAGAGGAGTACAGGATCGGAGATGGCGGATGATATGGTTCAGCGTTGTAACCTGGTGGAGATGCGGGAGAAAACAGGCTCTCTGTAGATTGGTTGGATTCGTCCCAGCACGGACCCCACATTGCCGGTCTGCGTGAACCGATCATTCTCTCGCAGGTCAACAGGGTAGAGAAAAATAAGCAGTGAGTCCGGAAACCATCCTGATATATATACGCTAAGGGGCGTGTCCTCAATAACTACGCCCCCAGCGCGGGGCGGGGTTATCCTCAGAAGAGGACGCGCTCAAGTGAGAAGACAGGAAGCTCCAGTTTCCTTTTCACCGACAGCATCTCGCACCAAGAACGTGAGTCTTGAAAGAGCTTTGAGATGTAACCTCCAATTTCCGTCATTGTCTGAGTCCAGAAATCATACGGTAGAACCAGCATTGTCCTGAATATGCCGACGTCTAGATTTATAGCTTCCAGCACGAACAGATCTGGCTGCGCAGGTTTGTCATTCTTTCGCCTGGTTGCACGTAGAGTCCAGCGCCCGGTTGTAGTGCTTCTCGATTCCCATTTTGCGCTAAACAGAATAGTCCCCTTGGCTATTTCATCATCTGTAGGGAAACGCCGCCTTCTGTCAGGTTTTGCTATTTCGTCATCAACTGGAACCACTCTGGCGCGCTTTGCAGGACGTGATCTGAACAGGTGATCGTGCTCTTTTTCTTCTTCGTTTTGATGCTCCATATCTGCCTCGTCGTCAGGGTCGTTGAAGTAAGGGATCACGAGCCTTAACACAGCCCAATCGTTAACAGTAAGGCTGCATGTAGCGGTTAGCGGAGCTAGTTCTTCCTCTTTGTCCAGCTGGTACAGGTAGACTTCTCCAACTTCATACCGAAAAACGTATCCAAAAGATCCCCATAATCCGTGCGGCTCCAAAGACCACTCCCGTTTCAGTTTTGCGAATAACGCCGGTCTCTGCACTCGACACACGTAAAATGTAGATTTCTTAGGTGCATCCTCCAGACGCGGTGAGTACTCAGAGATTGAGACAGGGGTCTCACACAGAATAGAAGACCCGCTCATCGTGATCCCCCTCGGCGCTGGGGTGGCGGAACCCGATGCCTCGGCAGTCGCGGAGGATTCATCATGGCGGGCAGCATCTGCATCGGCCGATTCAGGATAGACGGATATCGGGATCTCATATGCGTGAGGAGGTGCAGGTGAGGATGGTCCTTGATCCTCAGTAAGAGGATGAATTTGTCCAAATCCATTCATTGTTAGAGTCTTCTTCTGTAGGGAGGAAAAACAAACGCGAGTATAGCTCTGTATTCTGTCACCCTATTTATACTAGTAAAACTACAGACCACACCTCCTACCATCTGTTACGAATTAGAACCTCAGACGTCTGGATCCCATTTTCCCGGACCACCCACCTTGCCCCTCCCCCATTTCCGGACCACCCACGTTG
>NW_015118064.1:0-10807 GCF_001443285.1 Poecilia latipinna | reverse complement strand
AAAAAATTATAATTTCATTATTGTGTTTTTTTTATTTAATTTGATATTTTTGACCATTGTTTATCATGAAAATATTAGATTTCATAGCTTTGTATGCTTTGCTATGGGATTGTCTGTAATTAGATTTCAAACTCAACTGTGAAAAGTAATTCCAAGGGTCTGACAAATTTAAAAGCAGATGCTGCAAATATTAAATAAAAATAAATAAATAAATAAAATCTCGTTATAACACTGTTGAAACTAAGAAACAAAGAGGCCTTTTGATATGAAATGTAGCCAGAGGATCAGAGAAGAAAACAAAGCAGAAGTGAAAAAGAGGACGGGAGAGAGAGAGAGAGGAAATAGAATGGAACAGAAAACAGGCAGGAAAAGAAAGCCAAGGGGTGTTTGAGTAAATCAAGTGAGCCAATGAGAGCCCAGCAAAAAATAAAAAAATAAAACCAAAAATTCAAGCCCCACTGCAAAACAACTGTTTCTGTTGCTGTCCTTAGGCCATTTCAAACCAGTGCTGGCTGATGTCATGCTCAGCGCAGCATCCAGATGTCCCTTTGCTGAAGACATGCAAAACTAGATGCAGATCAGGAAGCAGCTTATTCTCAAAGCCAACGGCTTGGCAGAGAAAAATTAAGCGAATCAGAGGAAGACCACCCTTTTCTTTGATGTTGTGACTGGATTTCTGTATTCGGTTTATTTAGGTCATATGAAACTTTTTTTTTTATGCTATGTTCCTGGGGTAAAGAGATATATTTAAATAATATGGAAAAAAATAAAGAAAATACCTCCACCGTAGCTCTGGCTGCGTCTTTAGAGTCAACAATCAAAAACAACCGGGGTCAAAATAATTAGCCCTTGGATGCCATTTAGCATTAGCGCGTCCCTTTTTATTTGCTGGATAACAGCCTGCAGCCGTCTATTCGAGTTTGCAACATGTCTGTGACACATCTCCCGAGGAATCTCAGCCTCATTCTTTTGTGCCAAAAGCTAAAGCTCCTTTAGATGTGATGGACTTTTATCTTTTAGTTCACCCCATAAATTCTGAATGGCGCATATCAGGGAGTAACACGCAGATTGGTCTTTGGCGATAAGGCCTCACCAGTAGCAGCAAACGTTTTTAGGTCTCTGTCACGTTGCCAGACAACTCAATGGCCCCAGACCCGGCTATGATGTAGACCACTTTCGAAATCCTTACATATCCCACCGTTTTCCCAACTCGACAAGATTCTCAGGAGATTCTCCAGGTGGATAGAAGCCACCAATGTTTCACAGTCGTGGTTTGTGAAACATTACAACTGCGGCCAGCTAGCTTGTTTTGTTTCACCTGTCCAAGGAACATGTTCAGCTGTTCTGTGTTGCGTCTTTTCTTGACACTAGGAAGTTCTGTGATAACTCTGTTTATCCTTCTTTGGCTTTATGTGGGACAGCATTTGCTTCTTCCACATCTAATGTGATTTATTTTGTCTTCGGCACGATGCTTCCTCAATTTACACTTCAAACATATTCTGGGGTTTATTTTCTGTCATTACAAATTTAAAGGACATCTTTGAGAAACAGTGGGTTGTGTTATGCTGCTCAATTATAGGTTAGCTCCCTAAAGGTGGTAATATATTTGCCCTTTGTAGCTTTTTTGTGGAATATTTGTATTTATTTGTGAAAATAAAAATGAAAAGTTAAGCAACTTAACCATCACAAATATTTTAAAGATGCTAGAACATCCCAACACTGACGCAATCACCATGTGAAACGCTCAAGGTAGCCTGCAGTGTTCGTTTCCCACAAACCCAAATTTTCACACGATTTGGTCGAATCGGATCAGAAGACTTTATTTAATGTTTGTCGTATCCACTTCTGACAATCTTGGTGTGGATTTTTTTGGGTTGCAACAGACAAAAGTTTGCAAGTCACTGTATTAGAGCCTCTGATGGACCGAGTACGTCCTACTTTCAGTGGATACCTTTGATCATTTGTACCACGGTTGGAACAAATACCATTTTAAGCCCCAACTCGCAGCTTTTACCATCATTACAGTTTTATAAATTCATATAGACTGGTGATCCCAGATCATGGCACAGACACGCCAGCGTTCTCTCTTCCTGTGTGGATGACAGAGAATGTCACATCAAACCGCATTGCTGAAATTGGGCGATTAAATGCTGCTAGTCTCCCAGACATCCCTACATACATGGTAGATCAAAACTCCTTTAAAACAGAAAAAAAAAAAAAAAAACAAAGATCTCACTGGCTCTAACCGCTTTTGTTGTGTTCCAACTTTTACAAAAAAAAAAAGTTACAGCGCAGCAGTGACAAGCCGACAAGTCGAACCTCGCTCGGTGTAGTTCACCGAAACGAGGAGGTGACCTTAATGTTGCAGAAAATGCCTCCAGTCATGTGTTGCGCGAGAAACACGTCTGCAAGCTAATGAGGTGCCATCAACCTGAGCAACATCTGATTTTATTTTTGCAGCTGTTACATAGCCTTTTATGAATATTTCCCAGAAATATGGCGGCTAGATTAACCCACAGCTGGTTGTCTGGGCTGGAAATAAGTTAATGGCTTCCCCCGACTCACTCATTAGGGAACATTTAGCAGTGTGAGGCCTGCAAGGCAAATAAATAAAACTAAAAATCACATGATTTGGCTTAGCTAGACCTCAATACACATTAGGTCGAGGCTGTTTGCTCTTTTTGATGCTAAGTCTTCTCTGTTTTTCTCTTGCGTCTCACGTTGTGAGCACAACTGCTTCAAATCAGGGGGCGGGATTTGAATGAGTAATCCAGGTTTAGGCGTATAAACTGCTTGGTCGAGGTTAAGAAAACCTCATATTTTGGGTCAATATTGACTCATCCAAGCCAAACCAACATTACTTTATAAGACAACAGGCACCGACGAAAGTGATGAAGAAAAAGGCTGATTAAAATAAACAAAGATGAGAATGTAGAACAACAAACGAAAGCCGTCGAAAGTGAAAGTAGCACAAATAGAAAACGGCGTAAAACAAGGAGGGGGAAATACATATAACTGAAAACTAATGCTGAAAACTGAAGAGAAACAAGGATAGCTGTAAAAAAAGAAAGTATGGCTATAATATGATTTGGGG
Source organism: Poecilia latipinna (assembly GCF_001443285.1). NCBI lineage: Eukaryota > Metazoa > Chordata > Actinopteri > Cyprinodontiformes > Poeciliidae > Poecilia > Poecilia latipinna. Next base: position 7,713 of record NW_015118064.1, on the reverse strand, counting down.
CAAAAGCCACAACTTTCACATTTGTCAACAAACATCTGAAAACCTAATTATGAGCCACTTTGTGCTGGTCTACCACATGAACTACCACAATCCTACTTTAAAGTTTGTTTCTGTCATGTGGCAAAACTTGAACATGTTCAATGACTGGCGGATTAACAAGTTGCTTTTGTGGCCAGAAATGACTCCGGCTGTCCACAACTAAGTAAGAAACAGATTTCCCTTTTTCCAGGAAGCATGTGGCTCCTTTTGACTTATATCTGTGAAAAGGCATTTAAATAAAAATTTCTTGCACTTAACCCTGATGCTACAATATATATGTCATGCTAAATGGCACTCAGTGCCAACAAATGTTATTACAGCAACTATAAGCCGCGCATTTGTCGAATAATGACATGTTGAAACACATGATTAAGAGGTCTCTAAGGTCACCAACACACACACACACACACAAAAAGAGTGATACATGCTTTGGCTCAAGCGGGGGCTGTATTTCTTCAATTATACTCGCCTGTAGGGGTCTGAAGTGATTGGAGTTTTGAAAAGGGAGAGCACAATGTCAGCAATTTGTCTTCATTTGATGAAATGAGAGTGCAGCTCCGGTGCCAAAAGTGCCACTGTGTGTCACCACCTGCAACTGCCGGATGCGGACCATTCATCAATGATTCATGGGCGAAATTACAGCTTTGGGAACATGTGTCATCGCTTCCTTTTTTCTTTTTTTTTTTTTCCTCCCCGTCTTCAACGTGGAAATGTAAAAGGTGTAAAGGTGGGACGATATGACTCTGAGGACCAGTTGAGCAGAAACACGCCTAAAGGTGATGTGCCAGTTTCTGAAAACACTTTATCACCTCGCTTCCATGTAGAACAGGGACCTCCGCAGACAAACAGCCAGGCATTTGTGTGCATACTGGTGTGTTCGCCGAGTGTGTGCTCAACTCTTAGCTAAAAAAACAAAAACGGATGTGTAAGTTAATCTTGCGGAGTTAATTATCTAATATTATCTCTCAGCAGAAATAGATATCCGACTTTAGAGAATGATATTTCTGGCAACAAGGGACCGATGCCTGTTTTCCCAGATGAATCAGCATAGGGAGGATTAAGAATTCAATCTGGAGAGACAGAACACACACACACATACACGCACGTTAGAAGCTCGCTGCACATTACACTCCCAGGGTCTTAGACCAAACTTGATCTTATGAGATGTTCTCATGATTTATGTAAGTAGCTGCTCCATCAGCGGGGAGTGCAGTCATGTTGCTGTCCCTCACCACCAACGCGGAGACGCTTCCGAGTGCTCCGAACGTCGCGGCGAAGATTAAAATAAAGCAGCGCTCATTAAAATCCGCCGTGCCCTGTTCGGGGATATTAAAATATGCAGCTTGCGTTAAGTCAGAAAGCTGTTTAGGCGTGTAGGAGTCCCCTGCTTGAACTCGCCGATATCAATACCGGCAATGATGTTGACAAAGAGAGACGGGAGCTTGCTTTTTTTTTTTTTAAAGTCCAAAGACAGACAATATCCATCAAGAGCACTTCAATACAACCCGTAATCTGATGAATAAAGAATAGTGGGAGTGAGCAAGACAAGGACTATGGACTCTCTGATGTTGATGTCACGCGGTTGGAGGAAAGGATTTGGTTAAGAGGGGAAAACAGTTCCTGAGGTTAATAAAATCTAATGTGTTGTAATGGTACTTATCTAACACAAAGCATTTATTTGAATTGCTAGAAGTGGAGCGAGATGAGGTGCTTACTCATGTTTATTGTATTGGCTGTAGCTTTAATAGTCTGTAGCGAGTGAGAACTGCCATTTCATCTTCTCCTTTGTTGTCCAAGAATGCCATTATGTAAAGTACTTTTTATCTGACATTTTAGAGCAAAAGATAAACATGAAGCCTTATTTCATGTGGCTTCAGCTGGAAATTACACTCGTTTAAAGGAATGAAAATAGACAGTTTTGTCAGCATCCACATCGACACTGACAGGAGAAGCAAATGCTAGCTTGATTTTTGGACGTTGCATTACCAGCGATGACCACAGGGTGCCGACAGTGAAATAGTCTCGGCCATCGAAAGCGCCTCCACATGACAACCCCATCGCTGAATTATAATTTTGGGAGATGAATGCAAAGTGTGACTTTTTTTTTCCACTGAACTGCAAACATAAATTGAAAAAGTTGAGAGCAAAAACGCAAAAAGGTGGCAACTGTTTTAAGAAAACTTCAGCACACCTTTGGCTTTTATTAATGTTCTCTTGTTTAATTTTGCAGGCAATAATGTCCATGCTATCATTATATCATTCAGAATTACTTTTACGGTGATTATTTAAGGTAAATTGCTCTTGCAAAATAATGTAAAAATGACCTATTTTTCTCAAATTAGAACTTAAATTGACTCCTCATCAAAATGTTTTACATATTTTATATAGAAGTACAGAAATAGCAACTTTGAAATGTGCTTTTTTTATACCACTTCCTGCTTTGAGTGCTCTAATGCAGCACACCTCGTGAAATTTGACTTTAAATTCCCTCAAACTGCCAGGCACTGTAACCAAATCGCCGTCCCTTGAGGCTAAGGTATTTAGTGGCCGAGCTTTAAACAAGCCACAGAGGGTGGTCCGCGAGGGCCCGGGCTGATAATAAATGTGTATAAGTACGCCCGAGCAAATGTCAGCGTGCAGCTGGAAGATAAATACGGCGGCGAGGAATCAATTCGACGGAAGAATCAAGCAGTTTGTTATTTTCGCCAACACCTTTTCTTCGTTTCCATCTTCTTCATCCCGCTTCCCCTTCATCCCTCACCTGTGATTGCAACTATAAAGAAATTCCCTTTTCTCAGTTCCGTCCACATCAAGTCACACCTCTTTGTTATGAAAATGAAGACTCTTTCACAGCCGAGCCTCTCTCTCTCTCTCTTTTAACATATATAAGGATAAAAGATGAAAGTTTCCAATGCCTGCAAAACAACAACAACAAAAAATGGAGTGATTATATAAAATATCTGTTGCAGGCAAGTTGTTTGTTTGAATTTAAAGAAATCCACTCCGAATAATGAGCCATTCCCATTGACTGCGTGCGCAGGCTCACGTGCGCGCGCTCCCACGCACGTGGGGCGAGTGGGCGAGCGAGGGCGCGCGCGCTCGCGTGGGTGAATGCGTGCATCTGCTTCGATTTGTGGATGCGCCGTTGTTCGGCAAGAGACAATGTGTGGTGCACATAAGCTTTTTAGTGCCTTTGAAAATGCATGTGCATGTAGGTGGGTGAGATGATCTTTGTTGCCGACTATTTTTTTTCAAAACAGAAGTGGAACTTTTAAAAAAGGCCTTTCCTCTAATTAACTTTTATATTTAAAAAAGAAAGTATGATTACCTAGCTTATAAATGAATCCTTCTAAGAATATTCAACCACTGGACAGTCTCTTTCCATTTAGCTGACTAATTAGGTGTAATTAGGCGACTCTGACTGAATTCGCCTCACATCTCCCAGCCAGTGTCAGCAGCTCCCAAGGCCCGCAAACTTACCGTGGAGCTAACACGCGGAGGAAAATGGAATAACACAAGCCCCCACGTTTTAGATGGTTTTTTTTTTTTTTTTTTTTTTTCTTGGAAAACGGCTGTAATGTCATTTATTTGGATTACAGCTGTCACTCTGGAGAGCCATTTATTGCAGATAAAGAATGGCTCCGATTTCCCTCATATTACCCGCTTCTGGCTGTCGTGGAAAACAGGCACGATTCAATGTTTGGCTTTCACATGAAATCAAAAGAAGACACAGATGAGAACTGAACAAACTCCCAGAGGACACAAACAATGTTGGCACTGATGAGCTTGTTTACTTTTCATGCATTCTTGCTTACTTTATAACACGACTAGTAAAAAAAAAAAAAAAAAGACTATTTGGTAGTTAAGATGATGGATTTTTAGATGATGTAATTTGCTTCTTGGCTGTACTGCTATAAATCAATCCAGTGTATCAATATAGAAAAAACATAGTATGACTTTTTATCATTATAAACAGTAAGTTCACACTTAGAAACGAGTCAACAGAAGCTAACATAGAATCAAAAGTGATACTTAATTTGTTTCTACTGAATGATTATTCTATCAAAATGAACTAGAATGACTAACAAACCGGGATAAGCGACGCTTATTAATTTGCATACAGCAAACTAAAAGGAGATGATGTGCGACAATGAATATTCAACACGGTACACGAACTGATTGAATTGCAGGAATCGCCAGAGCATGAACAACCAATCAGAGTTGGACGCGGCGTAATTTGAGAGTCTGTATTTAAAAAAATTAAATAAAAAAAAAAAATCTTTTTGCAACACCTTTTTCAGATTTTTTAGTTATTCATCTCAATTCCAAAAAAATTCAGTTTTTTTTTTCTCCATCCATTTGGTACCTTGACTTCACTAACAGAAACATTGTTTTGTCCTTTGCCATCTTTTCTAAAGATATCTACACAAGTTATTCTAGTTCACTACATCAGACACTGGAAAGGAATAACAAGAAGAATCTCCTAGAAGAATCAGACTTACAAAGGGCAGCGATCTGCTCCTATCACTCCACATTAGTGAATCTAGTCACCATTTTGGCTCATACCCTCCAAATCCTCATTCCTTAGCCAAAAAGGTCTTGTTTTCTCTTCCCCGCCTGCCATCTCATGCTGCACTGACTTCTCAGGAACCAAGGGTGTGCACTGACAATCAACCGTGCGTGACGCAGGACGCTCTGACAGGTCCGCTGTGAGGAAATGACGCTGCATCAGGGTGCATATGTGTCTACATAATGTGATTGGAGTTGGAATGCTCCACGCTGCTTCATTAGATTATCGCTTACTTATCTTATCTGGGGTGAGGGCGTCAGAAAATGCTTATTACTTTGCTGGTGTCCTGTTCGGCGTAATGTACGTATCAGCAGTGGAGACAGGGCGCTTTGCCATTAGCTGATGAGCTAGCTTGTTGGGAAGTGACACAATGCATTGATGTGTTTAAACACAAAGAAGAGGTTCCCGTTGTTTTTAGCCTGCCTCTCCTTAACATTTCATTTCCATTCTCATTCACCTGCTGTCCTGCTCCCAATCAGTATCTGTAATGCTCACCGGCCTTGGCGTTTGCTCCTCTCCAGCTGGAACTCTAACTGTGTTTCTTTTTTCTTTTTACCCTTGCAGTAGACATTAGCTTTTTGAGCTGACCTCAGTTGTTCGCAGAACTTTTTCGCCCCCAGAGTCAAGCACCTCAGTCTCGACGTCGAATGCCTTTCTTTCTTCAACCTTCCAATAAGAGCTTGAATAATGATATAGAGCTTTTATAAAAACACATTCCACCATGTTTTGTATGTTCAGTATCCTTCTGAATGTAACAGGTTGAGATACGTGTACATTAGAGGTCTTTGCAAAAAAAATTAATGTGACTCTTGATACGATAATTAGCGTTATGCCTTGTGCCACTGACTGGCATTGGTTTTGAATCACCTAATTGTAAACCGTAGGAGCAAAGCACAAAGAAAAAAACCATCTGAGATCTGACAAAAATCATATGCTGCTCATACTCAAGACTTTCTGCCTCCGTTCAAGTCTTGCATCTTTGAGTCTTTCCTCGTCTACAGCTGTAAAACTCACACTGAGTTTTGGGGGTTTTGTCGTCTTGTCAAAAACTGAACTCTTTCATGAAAATGTGTTTTATGAACCTAAGTGTATGAATGTGTGTATCTTGCGTTGTTTGCTACGGATGAAATTAGCATTTTGCTAAATCTGGTATGACAATATTGTATGCTCTCTACCATTTAAATAAATAAATAAAAATCAATCAAAAATCAAATATGCTGCCATCCCCACATGGAATTAATACTCCACAAAATCAGAGCTTTACTTTAAATTTTAGAACAGCAACAGCTCACTGATAGTTGAGTTTTGGGAGAAGACCTTACTGACGTATCAGGAGTCCAAAGTGATGTAACCTGTTGTAAATCATCTGACCTGTTTGGTCTTCGCATTTTCTTTCTTCATGTCGTCGGATTGATTTGTACTGGAATTGACACATGAAGGCCAGTGGCGTTAAAGAGCTGTCAGCCATCTCCATCTTCCCAACAACAGAGATATATGATATGATCTACGTATTTATGTAGCTGCCTTTCATGTCTTTTTCGGGCCAGCTCGGATTGAAATTGTTGATGTGAACGACAAAGGTGGGAAAAAATAAAGAACAAAAAGAAAACAAACAAAAAAAGACTTCTAAATTAATCATCGCGAGACAAGTTAAAGTCCTTGTACGTGTTAAACATTTATTAAACTGGATAATTCAGTAACACCAAGAGTTACTACGTTGTAACGTCAAATGAAAGCATGAAAATTCATCTTAAATTTTGATGTGCGGGGTTCTCTTGGCCCACTGTAAGAGAAAAGAGCTTCCCTCCAGATAGATTAGTGATATACCTTCCAGAAAGACACTTAGCTGCTAAATGCTCCAGTGGAGCTGCTCAGAAGTTAGAAATAGACGACTCCGTCTGTGCAGAGCAGCTCCCAGCTGCGAGTATGTCTACACGTATAAAGTGAAGGAAGCCGCTGACGAGGAAAGCACCGGTGCTTGGCAAATCATTCCTAGTTTAGCAGAAGATGGGGAAAGACATAATATGCGAGACTGTGACGATCTGTTCATTTTTATCCTTGACTATAGATTTTGGGTTTATGCAAATGTCAAAGCGGCATCATTTGCTGTTTGTTTTCTGTTTTGTCAATAAGTCGCACTGGGAAAAGTGCACGTCATTAAAACTGACGGCTCTGAACAATCCGAGAAATGTTGGAATGTACATTTCTGATGGCTTCTTAGTTCAGTCTCACTTTCTTTTTTCTATGCAGCAGGAAACAGAAAAAAAAAAGTTTCTTTTCTCTAAATTGGACCAAAATGACCAATATTGTCCAGTCATTTTTTTTTAATCGGTTAGTTTTTTTTTCTCATCTCAGATGTGGGTTAGTTTTGCCTATTTGTGCCTCCAATCATAACTAGATCACTAAGTATTTTCAGACATCATTAAGATAAACAGTCATAAAAACCCTTGAATTTCATCTTATTTCACTCAATTGTGTGTGATATGAAAACTTTCCATAACTCTGAAACACTATATGTCTTGCTTCTGATTTTTTTTTCTAGCTGACTAACAAAATGTGATTATGCACTGAAACAATCAAGATATTTCTTGTTAAATTCTATTTACTGGAGCTGAACAGCCACATTTCCTTACAGTAGACGAGGAACAGGAAAAAAAAGGGAACAACGCACAGGCCTCATGTTTTTCTCATTTACAAATTATTGCATTCGTCCCATGTCTACAATTGCATTCAGTGTATTTGAGGGACTGATTTTCAGTTTTTAATCAGAAATGTATTAATATATATGTACACACTGCTGTGCATTCAAATAAACACATTGCCTCTTGTTGAGCTGTGCCTCCATGTTTTTTTTTCCTGCTGCATTTTAATTCAAGCAGCAATAACTATGTTATTATTTAACCAATAATGTCAACATCAAAACATTGTTACGTGGTTTGAGAATCTGCTGCCTCAGCAGAAACTGGTCCATCTCATTTCACTTCCACTGACTCCGCAAATTTGATTGATCAGTGGCCTTCATGGCCTGTGGGGGGGGGGGGGGGGGGTTTAAAAAAGGGGTTTTGCAAAAGGAAAAATTTTAGAATGGGGCCCCTGACAAAAAC
>NW_015118063.1:14910-15902 GCF_001443285.1 Poecilia latipinna | reverse complement strand
TAGACTTAATAAATTCAACAACTGAAACTTACCTTTATATCTCCATTTACACTTTAGCTTTCTAATTAAGATGAAGTGGCTAGTGATACTTCTCATGTTCTGCCATGGTTCATCTACAGGTGAGAAAATGCAAAACAATGCATGTGTTTTTTCTNATATAAGCCCGACCTAAACAAGGTTGACCCACTAAAATGAATTCAACAGAAACTGAACATGAGTACACACGGACAAAATCATAGCAAAAAATTATGACACAAAACCAACAAAGCGAATTTAGACACTCACCAGAACAGAAATGTCTGGAGCAAATTTGTAGGTATCTGGGAATTTTGGAGAAGGTAATATCAGTGTCTCACCACTGATATTAGGACATTTGTCCTCTTTTCGTTAGCTCCGATAGCTTAGCCTCCTCGCGTTGTTTCCAAGCAGGAAAATAGTGAAACGAAAGTCAGTTTTCCATCTTTTTACNTATAAGCCCGACCTAAACAAGGTTGACCCACTAAAATGAATTCAACAGAAACTGAACATGAGTACACTCGGACAAAATCATAGCAAAAAATTATGACACAAAACCAACAAAGCGAATTTAGACACTCACCAGAATGGAAATGTCTGGAGCAAACTTGTAGGTATCTGGGGATGTTGGAGAAGGTAATATCAGTGTCTCACCACTGATATTAGGACATTTGTCCTCTTTTCGTTAGCTCCGATAGCTTAGCCTCCTCGCGTTGTTTCCAAGCAGGAAAATAGTGAAACGAAAGTCATTTTCCATCTTTTTACCGTTTCAGTAGTGTGTTCGGACATTACAGACAATAACGCAGCAAGTTCTTACCATAGCTAAATTATTTTAAGTAACTTGGATTAAAAAAAATCTGCGAGACTGTTGTTTTTGTCGGTTATGTTTATGGACACCAAAGATGGCGCTGATACCTCTCCGACTAGATCAGTGACGTCACGCTCCGAAGCTCTATTCCTTTACATGCCATCCATAG
>NW_015118063.1:4901-8939 GCF_001443285.1 Poecilia latipinna | reverse complement strand
ATGACATCGAGATAGGTTATTGTAATGAGAAAATACTCGATGTAAAAATAGACTGGGTGCAGAAAATATTTAGTAAAAATCCAGCTTACTTGGAGTTAGTCAAAAATACTTGCTTTATCCTTAATCCTACTTTCTTCACAAATATGATTGCAGAGCTTATGAAGAACTTTAATCAAAGTGAAGGTACTGTATGTTTATTAATTAGTAGTTTAATTTAAACTGACAAATCAATTACTAATTAAACTCGTTTTTTTCAATCTGTTTTTCATTTTATGGTTAAAATGTTCTGTAACTTTTTTGATCTTCAACCTGTCAACAAACTCAAGATAATATTTTTAAACATTTCATCACTCCTACATTTTAATATTGCTTAAAACCGCACCACATTATTATGGCCATATTTAGACAATAAAAAATATTTTTTGTTCCAGGTATCCATACTTTCCAGAGGATGGCTGGCTGTGAACTGAATATGGAAACGAGAGAGCGTACTGGCTTTTTGAAGTATGGTTATGATGGAGAAGACTTTATTGAATTTGAATTAAAAAGTCAGACATGGATTGCTCTGAGAAAAGAGGCTGTTTTTCTCAAACAGCATTGGGATTTGAATCAAGGACAATCCATAGAAATCCGTGAACGCCTCACAAACCAATGCTATGAGTTGCTTAATTCCTTTTTGGTCGCTGGACATAGCTCTGTGTTTAAAACAGGTACAGTTTTTCAGATGACTGAATTTACTTCCAGTACATCAACATTGAATCTCTCCACCTCTGTCTTTTAAGAGTTATCTTTAAAATTACATTTTCAGAAATACTTATGCTTTTGGGCTTTTTTTTTTTTTTTTTTTTTCTTTTGAAGCCATTTGAGTAAACGTTTCCTCATATTTTTTTAACAAACTTGCCCTGTATTGTCATATAAATATAACTAAATCAACACAACTTTGCCTTACTCTGATTATATCTTCCACTTACTACCTCTTCATCCCTTTCCTCTTCTGTTTTCCCCCATCGTGTTCAGATTACCCCTCAGTTTCTCTCCTTCAGAAAACTCCCTCCTCTCCAGTCAGGTGTCACGCTACTGGTTTCTACCCAAAGAGTTTCCTGATGTTCTGGAGGAAGGATGGAGAGGAGATTCATGAAGGTGTGAACCCTGGAGAAGTCCTCAACAATGAGGATAGTACATTCCAGTATCATATTGATCTGGATATTTCATCTATCCCACCTGTGGACTGGGTGAGGTACGACTGTGTGTTTCAGTTTACTGGAGCTGAGGACAAAATCCTGATCAAGTTGGATAAAGAAGTAATCAAGACCAACTGGGGTGAGGATAAATATCCATATTTCAGCATCATAAATAGCAGTACTTTTGGATGTCTTTACTAAAGCATAGGGATTCGGCTTAAATCAGAAAATCTGGAAAACAATAAACATGTTCTGCTCAGAAAGCATCAAAACTGCTTTACTTAAACTTTTGGAGATAATCTGTTTGCCACACTGCTATCATTTCCCCACAGTTTATGTACCATTTTTCAAAAATAAGATCCCAACATGTGACATTTTCACAAACATATGACAATTCTCACATCTGTGGCTCTATATAACAGTTTCCAATTCATGCTGCTCAAGTGAACTGTTAATTTTGTTTGTCTTTGTACAGATGAGTCATCTAAGATGAGAATAATCATCATTTCTGTCATTTCTGTTGTGATTGCCATCATCATCATCGCTTTAGCATTTACTGCCTACAAGAAGAGAAATGGTAAGAGCCTCTTAGAGCTGGACTTCTCTATCAAAGTTCTGTAACATGTTTGCATATTGAAACCCAAATTATCTTTGTTAGTTTCAGAAAGACCATTCACTCCTGGTAAGTAGACCTGGATTTGTTACTCTTTTACTGACATTTATTTAAATTATGTTTCACCAAATAATCTGTGCAATAATTCTACAATTAGTAGATTAACATCATGTTTTTGGTTCTTCAGACTCTGAAAACATGTCTCTCTGAGAAGCTGACTTGAGAATCAAGATGGAGAAATGTGGCATCCTGCTCTGACTTCGGTCTCCTAATGGGATTGTGGGAATTTAATCCATTATTAAGTGGAAATCAGAAATGAAAGAATAAGTTAGATTTATTCAAAGCATTAGGTCATTAAATTTGCACAAATAAAATCCCTCTAAAGATGAACTCCTACATAAGTGATATTTTTGTTCTTTTGAAAATGTCTTTATACTGTATTGTATTTATTGCCTACATATATTGCAAGCCATTGGCAGCAGTTGATAAGCAAAATTTGTACTGAAAACTTTAAAAAGGCCAACTTTAAATGGATGTACATTTAACAGGATTTCTTAACATTATATCCAATGGATGTAAATAAAAGTAAAGTTTAGTGTCTGAATGTAGTACGAACAAGCACTATCATGTATAAATGTGCATGCTGGTGAATGCTAATTTAAATAACCATTTAAATGTGCATTGAATCTAAATTAAAAGACATGCAGCAACACTTTATTGCTAAAAACACAGGATTCAAATGCATGCTGAAAGTAACAACCAACACAGCAGTGGTGTTAGCTTTTGGAAAAGTAACATATGAAGTATGTAATATGTTTAATGGTAAGCACAGTTTATCTATTCCAGCACAGATATATGCTGGCATACATCTGCATTCATGCAGACTTAACATTGATGCACTGTACTTTCCACATTCCCAAAACTTTATACACTAACAATCATATCCAATAAACTGTACCAGTTTTTTGTTTGTGTGTTTTTGTGGGAGTTTAAATGAAATAAATAAAATAAATAAGTTACAGTTAACTGCTTTCTATTTAACCACTTATGATCATGTGACTATCTGCTGCAGGCAGAGTGTGGTGCCAGCTGTGGGTTCTCAGGTACAGCAGAGATTACCAGAAAAATGTAATCATAACTTTATGCTTTTTGTCACTTCTTTTTTCTTTAACCAATACAAAGAAAAAATGTATCCCAAATAAAAGCACAGGTGTGTTTAATTTTTTTTCAGTGTTTTCTAAATTAGCAAATACTCTGTCAAAATTCCACAAATTATTCTGACAAATTATGCTGGATAACTGAGATAATGAGAATGTTGTGAAATATCCTTTATGTTGTTGGATTCTGTTGATTATAATCTGTCCTATTGAGTTCTATGTGTGTACAACTTCTAGTTAGCAGCTATGTTTATCTTGTATGCATTGCAGCCATTTCTGTTTTATATGCTTTGAAGTAATGTTTTTACATGAAGCCTGTCTCCTAAACCTGTTTCAACAGAACAAGGAAACATTCCTGATATTCATGTTTAATAAAATAGTATGTAATTTAAAGATATAATGAAAGTGGATATGCTGAATTCCCCAAAAGTAAAATATGAATTAAATGCAATGTTCTGCTACATTTTTCCTGTTTACTTTAATATTATTTTAGCAGATTTGATTGTGAGATCTATTTCCAAAATGGACACTTATGAGCAATGTGCAGCGACTGTAAACCTAAATCGAGTTGTTATTTTTATCTTTAATTAAATGTTATCTACAATATTATCTACAAATCAGTTTGTCTTTTTTGCCTCCACTATAACATAAACAATGAAGGGAAGATCAGTTATTTGATATGGTATAAGGGGCTTTATTTCTAAAATAAAACTTGCCGATTGCATAGAGCCACAGACTTTACAGCACTCACTCCTGTATGAACAAGCATCAACAATGGGCACTCAAGTGCACTACTTTGCAACAATCCCTCACAGTGAGCGAGCTTGTAGGAACGCGAGGAACTCCATTTTGAAAGGAAGAAATTAGGTAGGTGTGAGCAGCTATCTGTTATGACCAGACCATGCATAGAAAAATATAGAAGCATTAATCCAGTTAAGTTTGTTAAAGAAAAAAGTAGAAAGATAACAGCATTAGTAGCTACTTGCGTTGCTCCATCTAACAGACAAAACAATGAAACGAGATCTGCGCTAGTTTTAAAATGGGATGAAAGAAAGCACACAGTAAATTGCAACAATAGCACAAAAAA
>NW_015118063.1:0-1213 GCF_001443285.1 Poecilia latipinna | reverse complement strand
TGTATGACCTCCCTACAATGCCTGGGCATGCTCCTGATGAGGTGGTGGATGGTCTCCTGAGGGATCTCCTCCCAGACCTGGACTAAAGTATCCGCCAACTCCTGGACAGTCTGTGGTGCAACGTGACGTTTGTGGATGGAGCGAGACATGATGTCCCAGATGTGCTAATCAGATTCAGGTCTGGGGAACGGGCTGGCCAGTCCATAGCTTCAATGCCTTCATCTTGCAGGAACTGCTGACACACTCCAGCCACATGAGGTCTAGCATTGTCCTGCATTAGGAGGAACCCAGGGCCAACCGCACCAGCATATAGTCTCACAAGGGGTCTGAGGATCTCATCTCGGTACCTAATAGCAGTCAGGCTACCTCTGGTGATTACCATTACTGACCCACTGCCAAACCGGTCATGCTGAAGGATGTTGCAGGCAGCAGACCGCTCTCCATGGCGTCTCCAGACTCTGTCACGTCTGTCACATCTGCTCAGTGTGAACCTGCTTTCATCTGTGAAGAGCACAAGGCGCCAGTGGCGAATTTGCCAATCCTGGTGTTCTCTGGCAAATGCCAAGCGTCCTGCACGGTGTTGGGCTGTGAGCACAACCCCATCTGTGGACGTCGGGCCCTCATACCATCCTCATGGAGTCGGTTTCTAACCGTTTGTGCAGACACATGCACATCTGTGGCCTGCTGGAGGTCATTTTGCAGGGCTCTGGCAGTGCTCCTCCTGTTCCTTCTTGCACAAAGGCAGAGGTAGCGGTCCTGCTGCTGGGTTGTTGCCCTCCTACGGCCTCCTCCACGTCTCCACTGGCCTGTCTCCTGGTAGCGCCTCCAGCCTTTGGACACTACGCTGGCAGACACAGCAAACCTTCTTGCCACAGCTCGCATTGATGTGCCATCCTGGATGAGCTGCACTACCTGAGCCACTTGTGTGGGTTGTAGAGTCCGTCTCATGCTACCACGAGTGTGAAAGCACCACCAACATTCAAAACATCAGCCAGACAGCATAGGTACTGAGAAGAGGTCTGTGGTCCCCACCTGCAGAACCACTCCTTTATTGAGTGTGTCTTGCTAATTGCCAATAATTTCCACCTGTTGTCTATTCCATTTGCACAACAGCAGGTGAAATTGATTGTCAATCAGTGTTGCTTCCTAAGTGGACAGTTTGATTTCACAGAAGTTTGATTTACTTGGAGTTATATTGTGTTGTTTAAGTGTT